>NW_012027169.1:135099-135728 GCF_000956235.1 Wasmannia auropunctata | reverse complement strand
GGGGGGGGGATTGAAGAAGAGCGACGCTCTCGACATTTTCCCGCCGAGAGCAAAGGCCAGCCCCTTCCGTCCGCGAATTATTGCGCAATAAAGCTGTAATGTCGGCCGATGCGTCGCGAAAAACTGAATCGATCGCGATCCCTAAGCGGTATTCGGCAAAACGTCCGGATGAGCGACCCCACTCACGTCGCGTTTTACGTAGACACGTAAAACATTTCCACGTTACTTGATGTGTCAGGTGTACGTTAAAGCGAGTGCTCGTTAGACCGTATAACACAAACGGCTTTTATACCGCGCTGTCGGAGAATTCACTCATTTATTTTGTACTTTTAGAGACGTCAAATGTGAACTCGAGTAATTGTATATGCGGTTTTCATGTTATTTGATTGTTTCGAAAAGAGACATATATGCACGGAAAGAACAATTTTGCTGAATCCAGATCTGAAAATAATTTTTGTTCAATAATCAAAATAATTTTGTGCAAAAGTCAAAATGATTGCTAGAATATTAAAACGTTTTATAGCAATGCTTATCAGTTTTTACATTCCAATAAATTATTTTGATGATTCAACAAAAAATTATTTTCGGATCTATATTTAGCAAAATTTTTAGATCTTTCAACAAAATCA
>NW_012027169.1:80090-135079 GCF_000956235.1 Wasmannia auropunctata | reverse complement strand
TATATATTCGATCAAACGTAAAATTTTTTTCACTCGAAAGACATTTTGAGAAAGCAGAAAAGCATGTAAGTAATTAAAGTAAAAAGGCAATCGTTCGTCCTACTATAGCGTTTCGAAGCTTCAACAAACGTAGAACGCTAATTGTAACGCGTGAATTTGCAACACGTTGCGGCGAGACTTCGGTTTGGTTCACCGGGCGGTTGTAACCATAAATTACCGCATGCTGATACTAAGCGATGCACATGACGTATGCATATACGTACGTCGAATGTAACGGAGCCTAATGGTGATCTAATTTCGGATCTGCAGTAAAAGTTAATGAGCATCGGGCGTTGAAAGAATAAAAAATTGAGCCGCGCTCAATCTGCAGTATCCGCACGTGATGCGAATTTCGCTGAAATACATCGGGTTCGCTGCGGTATATATCTTTTGTTCGTTTTGATATGTTTTTATAATGCATATATCTCCAGCTCTTTTTTTCTAGGTATAATAGGCATTTTTCTAGGTATAATCAGGAAGAATGGCCTCAATATATACATACACTGAGAAAAATTTCCAAGCTTTTTCCATTCAAAAAGATCGGATTATCCTTTTAAAAAGTAACAAACGGATATTTACGATCAACTTGGTCGGATTAAAAATCCGATTACAAATTCATCGGAAATATATTGATCCGTCAAGAGAAATATCCGATTACTAGTTCATCGGAAATATATTGATCACTTTCTTTTTTATTTTCTTATAATGGTCTTGGTCCCTTCAAGCAGAGATAAACTTGGCCAAACTTACAATGCACGAATAAGATACCCGGCAGGTTTCGTCGTCGAGTTCCAAAAATGATGCAATACTCGAGCCGAAACGGAACACATCCACTTCCTTCGAACTCAAGTAAAAGACTGGTATTAGCACTGATTGTGAGAAAAGAGGATTTTCCTAAAAGGACTTTCCTAAAATCGGATATCACTTTGGCTTGAAAATTTTATAGGATAAACCGATAACTAGATCGGACATAACAATTGATCGGATAAAATATCCATTCAAGTATAATATCCGATCTAATTGTCTATTTAGCCTACAAAATTTGACCGAATAAACATATGGCGGCTCATTTTCTGTTCACATTTTATCGGAAATCACATTTCATCGGATAAAGGAAATGATTATTTTGTATCCGATCCGTTTACCGATCGAAAAATGATTGAAAAAGTACTTAAACGTTATTTCCAATCAAAACCATTGGACATTTTTCTCAGTGTGTACACACATATATATATATATATACATAATATATGTATAACATATTGATGGTACGTAATTTACAGACGAAACAAGGCTTTCGCGAATTATTAAGCAATAAAGAGGTAATGTCGGGGCAATACATCAAGCGCGCGATAAACGATGGGGATTGCGAGACCGTGAGCTTCTTTTCATCCGAAACGTGTCTGCCTTTGTGCAGGAGATACAGCTGGCAAAGAAAAGGGGAGGACAAGTCCTAGCGAGATAGGGGATGCTTTACGAGTTTGGTCTTAATAATTCCGTAAAAAAAGTTGGTCGATGTAACTCAAGATTAAGCTTAACACGAACTTTAATGCAATATTGATTGCTCAGGGAAATTAATTTGAAACGAATTAAAAATCTACCGACAGTAAACCGATTACACATATTTTATTATAATTCATTATTTAATAATCTGTAGTGTTATGCGAGTAATTACATTTTTAAAGAGATCTTCAATTCAAGGAAATTCTATAGAATGTTATAAATTAATTAAACTTATAAACTGCTCCTTTTCTAGCGTTAGAACGATAATCAATAATCAATTTCGGTTCGTAATTTACGTCATTTTACATCAAACAATCTAAATCACGGTCATCTCACAAGTTCGGGTCATGTCAGTTGGATTTAACAGCACGGAGAAAGGGGGGGGGTCGTTAAATGTAACTCCGACGAGTTCCTATTTCGCCGTCACGGGCACCCGCGTAATCATTATACGTCGGCGGAAGGTAACGCCTAGAAGGGGAGCCCATTACGAGTTTCATAAATTGCGGGGCAGGCCCCTGAGAGTAATCTTAAATAACCGGGTACGAAAACGGCCTTTAGCAGAGACTTAGGTAACAGTCTAGCAAGGACATCCCGCGCCGCTTCACGGCGGCCTTACTTGGATATAACGTTACGCTTAAGCAACATAGTCTATGTATCGATCGAAAAACAAGGACATCGTTCGCCTATATCTCCCGGCTATAAGTAGCGCGACAGTATTTTGTGTGATAAGGCAAGCGGCTTAAAAGTTATTTTAGACTGTTACAGAACAGAGGTATAATGCATAAAAACTTATGCGCACTTGAAATATACTGCAGTGTGCAATATCTTCAATACTCTGTACATATCATATTATAGTTATAATATTAAAAAAAATATCTATTTTAGAGTATTTCAACATGGGAAACTTCATTCTTGTAGTGGCACTCTTCATTTGCCCTTATTTTTCATTATTAAGATTTAACTTTTGTCGAGGTTGTAGCTTTGAAATCGCTATAAAAGATTTACTCTCTAAATCTGAACCAGTGGACAGTCACTGATTATCAATAATTATTCATTGAATGCATCAGTCCCAAGTATGTCACTGGTAATCAGTGAAATTCAACTTCATTGTCTCTCGGAAATCACTAATAAATAAGTAAATAATCGCTATAATGATTGACAAATCAGTGGACTTCGCTGTTCTTGCTAATTGCACAGCGGATTCGGCTCTGTTTCACTTATTCATTAGCGATGCAAGGCGTTACTGACTCAATCAGTGATTTTTTCACTGATCCGGATTTAGAGAGTAAAGTTTATACATTATAAAGTTATTTAGTTCTTGTGAATAATTATTTTAATGATTATTAATTATTTATAATATAACTATTGTAAATAGCACTATACTGTCTAACGTTTGGCAGTTCTACTATAAATTATATCAGGACTTTTCTAATTCCTTTCTTTTTACTCTCTCTCTCTCTCTCTTCTTGGATACATAGCTCTTTTGTTATCGCTAATAATGATAAATTTATTGGCACTTCTTTCGTCACCGTAATTACTGCGAGTTACTAATTATCCGTGACATTCCGAGGCAGAGTTCACGCCGTTTCCAGAGTAAATACATATGACAAACCTCAATTTACACTGGCATGGTATATACCTATATCGGATCGAAATGAATTTAATTAATACAATTTCGGTCACGCGTAAACACCACGCATACAGATATTTGTTCCCACCGAGGGTGCGTTCTCCCTTCCGCGTTGTACTATGTTTGCGCAAACAGGCAGAAATTTGGGGCGCTCTCCCCCCCCCCCAAATATCAAAATGCCCCGAATATCATCGCCCGGCGCATTATTGCGGCAATATTGCGTCAAATTAAATCGGCGTAAAGATGATTTCCGCGTGAGCATTATGCATTCGTGACGGTTCCAGACACGCGTGGAGAGAACCACAACGTGTATACGATAAATGGCGTTAGTTAACTATAAAGGTGCCTTTTCATGCTGACGCTCGACGCTCATTTTTGGCGTCAAAATTACGTGATCATAGTTGGCTTGCACGAAAAGCGGCAATATCAAGTTTAACGTCAATCGTATAATTCGTATATCTAAAATGTTCCGAACAAAATAACAACAGCCTTTGACGCTAAAGCTGAGAAAATCCAGACGTGTGCTCTTCCGATCTGTCAAAGTCGAAGTCACACGTGATTACCAAAAATTCAACATGTTGATTTCTTTACGTCTTACTGAGTTTTGATTAAGCTTTTCTGTGTGCCGTGGCTTTAACTCTAAAACGAGCGTCTCATGAATTTGCACCTTAAGGAATAACGTTAGGGCTGCCCACGCGAACCGATTTTCATGTATTTTTTACTTCTATTTATTATATTGTCTGCGCACGAATCCACCTGATTCCACGGGATCAGACCGGCACTTCGAGGGAAAAAGGAAATTATCTTTTTATAAGTGCACGTGCGCCGTGGGGCTAAGAGATGTAACGTCGTTCCGCGCGGGATGCGAATATCGATCGGAACGGGGAGCACACATAGACACGAAGAATTCTCTATAACGATTTCACGGAGGGAGCAGCATCCCCAACTTCGAGATGTTACAGAGAAAGAGAGAAAGAGACAGAGAGAGAGAGAGAGAGAGAGAGAGATGTTCGTGGCGAGCATGTTGGATATCTCTGTAGGAAGCGCCATGCACGATAGCGTTTCCCGATATTTTCTTACGGCCGCGCGTACCCATTATTCATAAACATTTATCTCAAGAGATAAAAGATTTCTTTGTTTTAGATAAGTAAATAATATGATAATCTAAATCGGATTAAGATTGTTACGTGAAATATAATTATTTACGTATAATTATGATAAAATTATATTGAGGGTGCAATCTCACGTAGTTTTTCTGCTGTATTAGTATTATTCTCGTAATGCATACTGCTCAATATCCGTCGATATTTTATGTTTCTACGGTTGTTTAAAAAAAATAATAAAAATGAGAGAAAGAGAGAGAGAGAGAGAAAATAGTATAAAATAATCGAAACAACTTTTGATATTAAAGACACAATATTTCGAGTTGTATTGGATTATTTGCAATTTGGATAGTAGGCATTGCTTTCCCAGGAAATATTGACCAAAGCCTAAAAGTAGAGAACTCTAGGCAAACCAACCATCTTCGGATCCATCCAACGCTCTTGACCCTTCTAGTCGCTTCCTCCCTTTCTTAGAAGGGCAGCTCGATCGGACAGCATCACGTGAACCTTGCCTCCCTTCGTGATCCGACCCTTTCAGCCTCTTACACTCCATTTTTTCATGTCAAGACGCACTCTTAGGGAAAGAAGGAGATCCGGAAAGTATCTTGAAGAGCATGTTGAATTTTGTAAGATGTAAACACAATCATAGAAAACGACATGAAGTTGAAAAACTTCAAGATTAAACGTTATATCTCACGTGTTATAAATAATTTCTTTTGAAGATGCTATAAATTTTAATTTGAAATCTCCAGAATTTTTTGCAAATGATAAATAAACCGTTTGAAAAAATGCCTGTTACAGAGACAGGGATCAACTCACATTTATCGAAATCCGATAAGCCTGAGGCCACACGTACTTTCGCTCGAAAGTTTTTATTGTTCCAATGGAAGGTGTCATTCGAACCTCAAGTATTCGAACCTTCGTCGTTCAGTGTCCGGACATTATTCTTGGTACTTTCTAGCTTAGTCAGCACATAGTCACAGAGTTACAAATCATATTATAAAAAAAAAAGATAGAAGTCAATGGAATTAATTTTTCTTAACACACGTTGCAAATTATAATTCTTAAATAATTATAATTTATGAGAGTATTTTAATATTTGTAAATAGCGTAAAAAATTCTTAAAACACATTTATAAAATAATTTTATAACACAAAATTATCTTTTATTCTTATTTTTATATTTATAAAAAATATTCTATTATTTTTTTATTTCTGTATTTTAATGTTTCCTTTTATTATTTGTATGTTCCATATAATTAAACTATTATTGCCTATCCAATTAATTATTATTTGCACGAATAATCTATTATATATTAACTATTTGTTTTTAATTATTGTTTAATTTTGTATTTCAAAAAATATTTTTGTACTTCATAATTGAAGTTTGTAATTAAGTAATGTAATATCGTGATTTTATAGTAAACTTTATTAGTCAATTATTCTATTATTCAATAGACAAATAGCAGTTTAGCCGATAATCAATTGGCTAATTGGTCGTTAGATAAAGCAAGTTAGAGCAGTTTGCATGCTCTAGAACATTTTGCATCGATCAAATAGACACACAATTGCACGTTCATAATGTTACCAATATATAAATCAATAATACTACATTCATCATTGATTGTTGCGAACATTGATCATTGCGAACATCGCTTGTCAGAATTGAGAAATTAAGTTAAATTGTCTAAAAATAATTTTATACTAGGTCCAAAATTTATTTTGTGAAAAATTACCGTGTATTGCGGTAATTTTTCAACGTAAGCGAATACTAACCAGTCGACATTGTTATATTAATATTTAAGCTACGCAGTAATGTAACATGCATATATATGTAAGATAAAAAGATAATTTCATGAATCCATGTTACATTTTTCAAAATCCCATATTTTTAAAATAAAACTCAGCATAAACTTATAAAATTGTCGCATTACTTAAAACGCAAATTTTCTATCGTTATTTACTTGATGAACGTAGAATTTAAAACATTATTATACACTTAGTTGACTAAAAGAGATTGAAAAGTATAAAGATAATTTGTAGGTACATATATAAAGAAAAGACGGTTAAAAAACTGTCGCCTTCCTTGTTCGTTTAATTTGTTTCGGATGTAACTTCCGGATGCAGATGAAGCGATACGAAACTAGTTTAAGCCGGGAGATTTAATTAAACGATAAATACACACTACGCTTGCGGTTAAATCCTCTTTGCCTTTTCCGCGGTGCGCGTAATTCGTTACATGTTGCAGGAGGAAAGACCGCGCGAGGCCGTTTACATACCGTGTTTTTCCGTAACGCAATGTACACGTTTCGCTTATTTCACAGGTAATGGAATCTAAACTCGGCTGACGTTCCAATGTAATGGATCTAAACAGACGCCGGGGCCGTGCGGCGTTGCAGCGATGTGGCATTAGAGCATTGAGAATCATCTATACAGACACAAAAGAAACAAGAAGAGCAAAGTAACTGCGAACAAAGCTGCACCCAATAAATTCCATTGAAGCCATGCGATCGCGCGTCGATCTTCGACTTTGCTCTCGAGATCAGGCAAAAACAACTGATTAAAATTCTGCGTCGGAGAAATGAGAACGTAGAGATGTACACATTCCCACTTCTTTAATTTACGTAATTATTTATCGAAAGAACTATAATTCAGATAAAGAAAGTTCTTAAAAATGAAAATAAATAGGTATTAGACCGATATGTACGTACACTATCAAATTTACAAATTTCGAAACATAAGAAACTTCGTGAAACAAAAACTTATAGCATTAAAGTAATTAAAAATCAAGCTCATGTATTGTAAAACAATAAGAAAACCCTGAGGTAATATTTTTCGCAATAAGTTCTTCGCAGTACTAAGATGCTTATAAGCATCAAATTATTTAGAAATGAATTAAGATTAATCGTGATCTCACTACTCCAACTTCAGCTAATCATTTCGTTGCAAGTTTATTCAGCGCGCAGTTTAAATGGCTGAATAATGGATATAAAAATTCATATAGCACTAAAATTTATTAGGCACTAAAATCAAGCCGTGACCGTAAAAGGCGCTCTCAACACACTTCATTTGTGTTTATTCGCACTTGCACGGTCTTTTAGTTCAAATTAATAAGGAAAGGTTTAAAGGCCAAGAAACAAGCAAAATTAAAAAAGATGTAAAAGTAAATAAATAAACTATTCTTTAATGTCAAAATAATAAAAGAACGTTTCAAACTTCACAGTCTTCATCAATTGATAAAATTAAATAATTAAAAACATTACAACTAAGAGTAATGTAAAGAAACAAATAAAGAAAAATAAAAATAGAAAATTCAATCAGAATTATAAAAATAAAAGAAAAATCGGAACATCATACAAATTACAGAAACAAAGAGGCCATATCAAACTAGACACGTAATACATTTTTTTTGAAACATAAAATTAAAGTTGATTATCAAATAAAATACACAAATTCGTCGTTCGGTGGCAAAAAAGTAAAAAAAGTGGATTGAAGTTTAAAAGAATATGTATAATAAAAACCAGTCAAAAGTCAAATGTAATGTGATCGTCTGTAACATAGGTGAAAAATATATAAAGTTTGACAATTGTTAACTATTAACATAATTAAAAATTATGACAAAGATAAATTTTATAACAAAAAATACTGCATCGCTAACAACTTTAAGTTTTAGATGTACAGCTATTGGCGATATATAATTCGTCGTACAAAGTCTAAGTTACATCGCAATGATTAAACTAGACGCGACTGCTTGACTCTACATATACGGCGAGTCAAAATGCTTAATTAACCGCTCAGTGAGACGTTACCTCGAGCCGATCATACGAAACGACGCCCGGTTGCATTCATTATTTAGCGGTACGAGGCGGCAGACGCCGCGCTCGTGTGAGAGACGCGTCAAACAATGGGATTATTAATTAACCGTGGCGCGGTGGGACGGTGAAACTTACCTAGGAGTTATCGTCGACTCGAAAATTGTTAGAACGCACGCTGGATACATACGGCTCGAGTGTTGACGTGCGTTAACCCGTCGAGTGTTTGCATTATAAACATTGTAATGATAACGTAATATAACGCAATGATCGCGCAAATGCATTATTGCGCAAAGCAATTATCGTAATGTACGGTCGATGCTTATTTTATACGTGCTTTAATAATAACGATTATTAATCGCTCTTAATAATAACGATTATTAATCGCTTAATTGCTTTTCCGAAAAGCCGCCGAAATGACGTGTAATTTTTCACGACGTTTGCGGATTAATTATATCAACATGCGCTACAGTTCGAAAACCGAACGGAGTTCCGACGAATGACGGTGCGAGTAATTTCCCATTTTTACGAATACGCCGTCCAGATGTCGGCCCGCGGCCGAACTGCAATTCCGCGCGACGATAAAACGATAACAAATGATGGTAGAAATGCGAACACCACGGCGAGCTGCGATGAGATTTATTAATTAAGTCGAAGCAGCTATAACGGTTGATTCGGTGAACCGCCGGGACGGAAGCTCGAAAATTATCACGGAACAGCGAGGAACCGGCGATGCGAATTAGCGTTCATTAAACGCGTCCGTCTCCTCAACACTTGGAGGTATGCAAAGAGACACCTGGCAGATGTGTCGCTGCCTCGGTCTGCGTCTCCTTTTTCCTCTTTTTTTTTCTTTTCCCCGTCGTTTCGACATTTATTTGACGTTGATATAAACGTCGCGCATCAGAGATATCGATCAGATCGACCGTCGAGGTGGCTTAAATAAACTGCTTACGCGCGAGATAATATTCGCGAATATTTAATACCTCGCTGCGGAAGATAATTGTCATGAATTACACGTTTGTATATTGCGAATTTACGCTTCGTTAGGTAAATTGCAGTCAAAAGGTAAGCTTGGTAAACGCTTGTATGTGTCACCGTATTTTAATATATGTATATATAAAATGTCTAGTAAAACGGCAACTATAAAGTGATATTTTAATTATTTTACGGATATTTCTTTTTTATAACATAAATAAAAAACCAGCCTATATTATACATACCTATATTTTTATTCCTTCTATGCTCATGTTAAATATAATTAATAAATCGTAACTCGTAAAATAAAATAAAATTTTCAGAAACACATCCGCCAAGTTGCATTTATTAAAATAAATGTAAATGCACAGAGAGAGAGAGAGAGAGAGAGAGAGAGAGAGAGAGAGAGAGATGCGAGTGTACCTCTAAATAGATAAAAAACATTAAGTAATTTCAATTTTTCAATCATATCAGAAATGTGTGTGTAAAATACACAAATATACCAAGAAAAACTCTCGTCGAGTGCTCGCTATGCAGACGTACGTATAAGTTTTTCCTTCGCGAGTGCATCTCAAAAAAGGCACGACGTGTCTCGATGCGCCGACACGGCAACAATAATTCAGAACTTCGCATGCAGCGGCGTGCACATCGCGCGTTTTGCGGAACGATAAATCACGGGTCGAAGGAGCGCGGGAACACTGGAATGATGAATCGCTCGCTTAAGCCTGAAATCCTGTATAGGTCGGCTGGACGAGAGACGAAGTAATAGGGCCGAAATATTTCCTGACGAAAATTAATATTCTCAAACGCGATATTATAAATTTTTCGCTCTCGAAGCAAAGATATTCGATTACTGTAGAGATTATTAATTGCCGAATATTGTTATCATTATATATATATATATATATATATATGTATATATACATATAATATACATATATATGTATATATATATGTATATATATGTATATATATATTATATTACAAAAATTCGGAATCGCATCATATATCAAAGGCTTTTGCAACGTTGTATCGACAGTTTTTGCCCCCGCTGTAAATTCCGGCTAATAAAATGTAATACGCGGAAAAACACGAAGTGCTGCCATTGCGATTTAATAGATCAAGATTAATCAACGCCGAACAAAAGCTACTACAATATTTAATCGTGATCGAAATGTAAAATTATTCGTAGATTGTTTTTCCACTTCGCTGGGACGCATCGGGGAATTTTGGATATATGAAAACCCGGAAAAATCCGTTTCGTACCTATCATGAAATGGAATCAAATTGGTATTGCGTTGCTATACCTGAAATATTTTTCTATACATCTCTCCCGCGCGGCCCGGTGCGAAAATAATTGCGAATCGAGATACACACGCGTCGCGATATCGAAACGCATAGAAAAGTTAAGGGGAGGTCGGCCGGGTTAAATGTACAAATCACGCGAGATTGATTTGCAGCGTCTACCGCTATTATATACGATACGTAATAACGCCGCCGGGCGTGACGTATCGAAATCCCCAATTCATAATATAACTGTCCAAGATAACGCGAAGGGAGCAGAATGCAATTTAATGCATTCCGGAATTCCGAGGAGTTACGAGACACGCGATGTTCCGATCGGGCAAGCAATTGCAATGGAATTAACAACAACAATTTTAATAGGAATCTCCTATTTGTTAAAGCGAAAACATCAATCGTTCACTGTTTTTTTTTTTTCAACGTATAAGCACTATTCAGCACCTTTTCGTTTTGAAAATTTCTGATTTTTGTTTTCTAATATTCTAGATGTTATACTCGTTGCACGCGCTCCGTTTTTACAACTTTAAAGAGAAACAAGCGCAGGTGTGTCAACGCATCTGCGCCACGACGCGGTCCTCTCGCCGGGTGTGTCCGATACAGGGATTTGAATTGATATTTTTCTCTCCGACGAGGGAAAAGTTCGAGGATGCGAATATCGAAGAGCAACAATATCTCACGAATATATGGTTCATGAATGAAGCGTCATATAAAAACTGTAGCTTCCGATACAGAGAGCTCCATTTTGATATCCTTGTTCATAAAGGACAGCTGTTGGGCGCCAGCTGTTCATGTTATTACTTTCGCGGGGCTGCATAGCCCGCGATATTGGGCTCCTCCGGCGAAATGCCGGAGAAAATTGGCAAGGCACCGCTCCAGTTTCCCTATTTTCGACTTCAAGCCGATTAAGCGGTCATTTCGCGCCGAGCGCCGTTAAGAGCCACTAAAACGTAGCAGAACATTCAGTATACATGGTTAAGAAGATTTGTCGGCTGTAATTCCCGTGTGTGAGAGAATTTCATCAAAATTGTATTACGATTTTGTAGTAAACTGGCTTTAAATTTTCACATCTTTAGATTTAAAAACAATTAATACGCATGTCAATATTGTAAAACATTAAATAATATACAACAATAGATAAAATATTAAATAATATACTTATATTAAATAAAATACATATAAATTTACTCAAAATATTAAATTGGAATGTTAAAAAATGTAACATCTGTAAGAATACTTACTATCGCTTCACCATCTCTGTGCGAGTATTATTAATGTCGTAATTATAACTTCATATAAAATCCGAGGATGAAATTCTCAGCACTCAGTCTTGGTAATTCATCGCGTTATCGTAAAATATCATCGGAGCGCGATTTAATAAGCGAAACGTAAATTTAGCGAGAGCGGCGTTTCTTCACCGATCGAATCGCCGCTTTAAACTTCTAGCACAGTATAACCAGTAGGTCCACTTCGTGTCGGCACCTTTGATCTCCTTTTCCGGATCACGTGAGCATCCGTCATGTTAAATCCAGGACCGAATTGAGAAAAGTGCCTCACAAGTGATAAAACAGATAAGTAATATGGATTCGATACAGTAAATCAATAAATTCAATGTGTAATAATCAATAAATTCAATCGAATAAAACGTTTTATTAGTAACAATTATTCGTAGGAGTGATCACTAAAGAAAATTTCTGATGTAATTGCTTATAAATTGTCTGCACATATGTATTGTACGTTCCTATCGTCTTGCATTTCATTGGATCCAACCCAAAACAAAAGTTGCGCGGCGATACCTGCGCGAAGACTCAGTTTTTCGCTGAGTGGACCTACTGGTTATACTGTGCTTCTAGTATTCGTCACGCTATTCCCATGGTACGCTCCTGGTAAGAGCTACCTGTTGATCCAGCTCGAGCGGGCAGGTATCTTCGGTTACCTTACCGAGATATAACGAGCGTGATGTATCCTTTTATATTACCGGCGCTTTCGTGCACTGGGCGGCGCTCTTGCGTTAGGCCAACGCATTTGATGGAAAGAAAGTACAGGTCTATCGGTTTGCTCGTTCGGAAGAACAATTTCGATCGGTCAGTGTCATGCGCTATACGAGCCGAGAAATAAAAAAAAGTGCAAATAAAATGTTATTCTCCTCTTAAGCAATACGGCATGATGTAAAAATTGAATATTGGCTCGTATTTTAGAATAAAATAGAAATTAGCGAAATAAAGACCAACAAACGAGCAAACAAAGATATTGCAATATAATGAAAGTCAAACCTCGATAACTCGAATCTCAACAATTAGGGACCAGAAAAACTGTTCGAGTTAATATGGAGTTTCCGAAATTCAAGTAAAAGAGGGTTAACATATGAAAATTCGAGGCTATATTTTATGGAGGCTTTGTACGAGAGTTTATAATTTTTCAAATATAACGGTTTTTAGAGAAGAAAAATAATTATTTAACAGTGGATTATTTATTGCATACATATGATAAATATAACCCTAAAACAAAATACCAGATTGTTAACTCACGGTTACACGTAGCTACAACTTCGAATTATAGAGGTAGTGACAATGGAAGTTCGACTTATAGAGGTCTGACTACTTAAAATTCGAGTTACAGAGGTAAAATATATATATATCTAAATGCCTGACAAATAATTCGAGTTAAAGTAGGTTTTATTTCGATTTATAGAGGTTTTCCGTCGTAAAGCGGAAGAGGATAAACAAAATTTTCGTCTTATAGAGGTTTTCGAATTGTAGAGATTCGAGTTATCAAAGTTCGACTGTATATAATTTTATTCGACCCATCAGTAATCGAATCTAACTGTCAAGGATTGGGAATAACGATAGCTTCGGATAGTGATTTTGATTTTGAGTCGTCATAACTCATACCGGAAAGGGAAAGGTTGCGTGTTCTCCAAATAGGACTAATTATAATTTGAAAATTTGTAGTTGCAGCTGAGAAGACTTAGTGAAGTAGAAACGTTCCGCTTCAGTATACCGAAAAAAATTATATAATTGTAATATCTTTGTTCGCTTGTTTGTTGATCTTTGTTTCGCTAATTTCTATTTTATAGTACGACGTATTACCTTTCTTGTGAGATTCGTTAAAATCTTCTTAAAGTTAAAGGTAAAATAAATTTTCTACTCTGGTCTATTTGCATATTTCAAAATTAATTTGAATGTTCCAATCCTACAAGTTAAAAACAAATGTTTTACATATAAATTTTAGAACATTCTGAATATACAAAATAAAATATACTATGATACTTCAGACTAAATAGCAAAGTGTAGCTTCTTTGCGCACTTCACTTCTTGCCGCAGTGAATGGTCCTGGTATTCAGCAACCTTTAAACAGATCGTAACTTCTTCCTCGTAATCTCTCTTGCAACACTTCGATATCAAATGCCATTTCACACAATATTAGATTCGTGTGAGAAAATCAATTCTCAAGCGCGAATACACACATTCTTTCTTTCTCTCTTTTATACGTAGGTATGTCAAATTTTTTTACATATTATATTTGAGTCACTTAAATTTTGAACATTAATAAAAAAGTTGAAAGCATTAAATATTGATTAAAAACCTCTAATATTAATAGAAAAATTAGAAAAAAGTTACATATAGTAAATTTAATTTTACTTAAATTTGAAATATTAAAAAAAATTATTTTAATTATATTATTTCTCGTATTTTCTAAATTTAACGCTTTCTAACTTTCGATCCTAGGCATTTCTATATAATTTAATCTCGAATTAAAATGAACCGTGCTCTCAAAGGTTAATTTAAAAAATCGTAAAGTATCGAAGAGATGGGTCGTACAGTAGAGTAAAGAGATGGAGAGAAAATCTAAATATTCCTCTTGATCGAACAGTGTAATATCATGCAAAAAATGATAAATCCGCGATCAAGTTTTGCCGACAAATCACATTCAACCGGAACAGAGGCATTGTTTTCTGCTCCACTAGAAACACAACGCTGTCGTAAATCGCTTTGGATTATACTGCCAGTACTCGTTTGCCGATATCGAAGTAGTCTCTAATCGTTCATGCGGAAATTTAATGAATTCAGCGTTTTGCGATAGCTACTTTTATCTTCCGCCGCAATTGCTGCCGCGCAACATCAATTTGTATCCATTTCTGCGGTAACGTTTTAGATAACATCCAGCGAGTTTGACGGTTTCTCGATACGCTAAATTTATATATCTTGACATAATGATGCAAAATATAAAATTGTGCGTTTACATATTGTGCAGATATGAAGAAACACAACAGGAAATGCAAAAGGAAATGGAAATTTTCAATCTTTAAACTCCCCTGTTATTCTATCGTATTCTCATTCTGAAGAAAATTTGTCGAATCTTTTAGGACTCGAATTTCTCTTAAACGAAACAAGCTGCGGAGCCTGATGTTATATCACGCGAAACGCGATCGCGGGATTTGCAAAACGATTATGGGATTTGTGAAAACGATCCCGATTGTCACAGATCGTTTGTCTTCCTATTTCCTTCTCGCTTCGATATAAATTCCAGGCTGGCGAGTAGAATTTTTTTATTTTTTCGCCGTCGGAAAATTACGGCCCTTACGAAATACTATCAAGGCACCCCAATTTTCATTTTATACTGTATTGGTATTTTTTACAGTCACATGCCGACCCTTGTTCGAATCGAAAGGATAGGGTACTTTGCGACTCGCCGCTGAGATATTTCTCACGGAAAGGGACTTCTGCCAGAGAAACCGCTCTGCCGATGCGGGGATTCACATTCGATGAAACGCCTCGGAAATACATCGCCGTCAAAGACGCGCAATTTCCACGTGAAGAATAAATTTATAAAGCGATCGATATGTTTATCGTTAGATCAGCTCGCGGGTAAATTTTATGTTTTTGAAAATAATTAATATAAACATGAAATAAAGTTAAATGTAAACATTAAAAGAGCATCGAGAGTAACTGCAATGTTTTTATAAATATTATCAGCAGTTTCGTGTAATAACAATAATAACAAATTTTATGGCAACCATCCAATAAATAATTTATCAAATTTATAAACAGTTTTAACATTCCGTGAATTAGACGTCAAAAATTTTGACAAATTTATACAGAAGTTTGAGCAAAGTGTCATCAATAATCTGACTTTTTTTGAGGAAAAAATAAAATATATTGTGGCTTTCCTTTTACATTTTACCCCACATCTCGTAGAAATAAAAAGAATACAGGAATTGGAGCGGATCGTAAAACCGGGAAACACGATTCATATACCGAATGCTTCATCCAAAATTCCACGAGTCTAGGTCTTAAAATTTATTACGAGTAAAATATGGATTAAAAAATGATGGAATAAAAAATAGTTTTGTTTTCGAAAATATTATACAATCCTAACTTTTTCTAATTATATTATCTTTTCTTTCTTATTATAAATATTTATTATACAGATAAGACACAGACAATAAATCTATAATTACGTAAATTTGTACTTTTGAATAATAAAATGCGCAATTGAAAATTAACCTTTACTAAAAATTTCTAATCTTCAACAATTTCTAGATAATTAATTAAAATGTTGCCAAAAATACAATTAGAAATTAAACAAAAAGTAAGACTTTATTTTTAAAAACAAACAATTTTTGTAAAATTCTCCTAATCTCAGCAATCGAGACAAAATACATGACGTTAGCTACATTTCGTTTAGAAGAGTGTTGAAAGCACAAGTGTGAAAGAAGCACGTTTTGATAAAAAGTTAAGGAAAGGAGATCTTTTGACGGACCGTTTCTTCTACTTTCTTCTACTCTCACAAAAAAAAGTCGGTAGGAAATCGGTAAAGAAGTGAGGAGATGCCGATGAACTGGAAGATGATCGCGGATTGCCTCGAATCCTTACAAGAATGAATACTATTTTCCTCGGCCTTCATTCCGCATCTTATTATATCTCTCCGCTTCTTTCCATTGTACATTTATCCCATCCCGTTTTCGCGCTGCTCGTTTGCATAGTCGGAATTATTGCCAGAAAGGAATTCCGACCTCTTACTCGTACCTATATTTCCCAGATTGAGGAATTTGTGATAATAGCTATACTATTGTAAGTCACCACAGACAGAAACGAAAATTCATCGAATATTATATATGTGAGATTGGAGGTTAAGCTATACTTAAATTCTGATATGGCAATCGTAAATAACTGTTCATTTTACACTTAACTTCGTCAATTAACGTTCAGCAAAATCAATTCCCTCGAGAACTGAGAAAACGTCTCAGGGCGCTCGAGGCAAGAACTTGAATAATTATGATATTGAAAACAAGGGAGAGAATATCGTTCACGTGACAAATCTTACGGTCGCAAAAATAAAGTTAAAAACAGACGAGAGAGGCTCGACTCTCTCTCCATTTATTTTTCTCTAGCTCTCATTCGTTTCGTTTTCCTCGCACTCTCACCGAATCGCGCCCTCGTTTACCATTCCGGAAATGTTTCTCTCGAATTTCTCCCCCCAACGAATCGCCCTATCGTGGGGCACCCTATTCGGAATGAATTTTACACGGCTGCGAGGAGCCGAAGAGAACGCGAGCTATTTCACGAAGGGAAACACGATGCAGGGACCCGATTTGCAGTCGCGAACTGAAAGTTACCGCTGACTTCTCGCCTAAATCTTCCCTGGATGAGCGCTCGCGAGCAAATTAGGGTCGAATCCACGATTAGAGATGGTAATTAGGGAGCAGCGAGAATTAAAGCTATCGCCGGCATTAAATTAAAGATGTCACTTATTCCATTTTCCGCAATTTATATAAATCATTTTTTAAAATATTATCTTACTTCTATTATCAATCTTGAAGGAAATACTTGTCACTTATGCCGTACGCTACTTTGCAACGTCTCTCTTTTCTCTGTGTTTATATACTTATGAAAAAACTCGTATAAAAAATTCTTATTTCCAGTTATTTTTTTATGTCGCTTATGATTATTCCTCATTTATGAGTATATTATTAAACGCACATTTTTTGAGTTAAAAAGAAAGTTTATATATATATCAAGTTAGAATATACAATGAATATTGTAAACTTTTCAAAAATTAATCGTAATTGAAAACTGGAATTATAACGAGTATACGCTCGAATCGAATATTTGATGGTGTTTGCGCAAAGTACACACGTTTCAGATTTATGGATGTCGAGGGGTGGATTTCTTGTCTCGTATAAAATATAAAAAGTACTAAATATACTCGGTACACAACATCCGATTGATCCAAGCGGTAGCTGAAACCTGCCGATATAATCCCGCTTTCTCGACATTATTCTTCTTTTATTACTCGCGTTTTGTGTCTCTGGAAAACGACAGAGAGAGAGAGAGAGAGAGAGAGAGAGAGAGAGAGAAAACAAAGAATATTTCATGTCACAATCTGTTTGCACAAATAATCTGATCGATGCAATTGCCAATCCACTAAAAAAAAGAAGTAATTTGTAAAAAAAAAGTATGTTAGTTAAATATCATAATTTCATTTCCTAATATATTTATTTTTTTCCATATAATGTAAATAAATAATTAAACAAATCATACTAAACACAAAAGTTATTTACAAAAAAATAATCTTATTTAGTAAAAACAAAAAAGAACTTATAATAAAAAAAATAATAAGATTAAAAACAATTTTATATAATCTTAGAAATACGTAGAAATTCACGTGCGAAAATTCCTCGAGAGACTTTTCCATTTCGTAATCGTACATAATCGAAAATTGTACGAAGAACACATAGAATCGCGATTCAGCAGCGCGCTCTAAACCGCAACGCGTCGTCACGATCGCCAACGATCTGCCTTTGATTTACAACTTCCAAATGCGAGTTTGGGAGCCATAAATCGCGAGACGAGTTCGCGCTATACACACTCCGTCTCGTCGCGTCGTCACGGCGAACTTCGCTTGACACCATTCCCGCGTTTTGTCTCGCGCCCTTTTACCACGCGTGTTCGCCGGCTGTGAACTGTAAAAGATCCTTCATCTCCCTTGTCGTCACCTTCATACTTTCTGAGCACAACGAGTTGTCACTCCCGATCACCATTCTTTTTCTTCTCTCCACTACTTTGGTACGCATTAAATTAACGAGCAGGCGTCGGTTCGCTGAATTCGGCTTCCACGAGAAATGTATCCTTCTAACTTTCTACGTGTTTCTTGTTGTTCTACAGCACAAAAATGTAACTACATCTGAGAACGATGTAACTACATCTGAGAAAAATGTGAAGAGACTCTACGGAGATTGCATCAGTACGTTGGATATCACGTCAATATCTATGTAAAATTTAATCGATATCTACATAAAATCAAAAAACGTAATTTAAAAATGTATGTGTTACGTAAAATAAATAATATGAATAAAAAATAAGATAAAAAATATCAACTGTGTAACAAGTAAAATAAAAAATTGATTTATTTAAGTATCAGTATTATAATTGCAAACTGAATCGAGACGTTTATTGAGCAGCTATATTAAATCCCGTAAGTTTCCTATAGCATTATACCTGTGCAACTCCATTTCAAATGCATTTTCCATGTATTATAATCGATAAGAAATAAAATAAAATTCTCTTCTCTTTGAAATTCGTCCTTCTTAACTTAAGTACTTTTCCTTGTATACCGTTGGACATATCGGTGCAACGCTGAATCGAGATATCGATGCAAGGCATTTCATATATGCGCTTTTCTTTATACGACTCGTATAAAGTGTGGAGCGCGCAGAGCGACTGGTACCTTCGACTTTTCCTTACAACGTCGATGAATTATTGGCCGAAAAGAGAGAGAGAGAGAGAGAGAGAGAGAAGAAATAGTTTGGCGCACGTGCTCGGGCTCGCCAGAACCACAATACGGCCGACCGCATTTTACGATACCGAATAAAAACGGCGAATTAACTTGCGGGGTCGCACATCGTCGGCCTCGAGAATGGCTTTTCGGTCCCGCATAGTTTCTTGGGGTGGCATTGTTTTCTTCGTTAGGTAGTGGAAAGTGTCGAGCTATGCATCCGGATAGCGCGATTTCGTCGAAATTTCGCATGCAACGTAACGTAGTTTTTCCAAATTAAATCCTCCCTTTCAAGAAAGGCCCATTTATTTCAATTTTTAATTTAAAATATTTATAATTTATTAATATTTAAATATAATCGATATTAAATACTTCGGTAAAGAGAAAAAACAAAGTTTATTCGAATTTATATGAAAATGAAACTTTATTATTTAATTATTCAATTACATCCTAAAAGTTTAGTTTCATTGAAAAACTTTTAGCTTTAATTGCTTGCAGTTCGAGTACTGTTGAAATTTTTAAACAAAAGACTCGTGCTTTACTGTTATTGAAAACTGTAATATTTTCAAATTACCGATAAATTTATATGCCGCGTAATCATGCGCTTCTGGATTATTAATTATTTTTTACCGATTTTTTCACGATTTACGGATGCAAAACATTGTATCGTGCAGAAAGCTCTGTATAGCGCATGAAAAATATTCTTTTGTTTTTCATAATATTTACCGCACGTAGGTGATATGGTACATCGTCGAGATCGAGTTTGCAAAAATATCATTTCACTCAAGAAAACGCACGGTTTATGCAACGCGATATTTTCAGACTTGCCAAACCCGGAAATATTATTCTTCAACTTGCGGAGCGGGGTCGACGTTTCACTCGGAAACAGAAAGTACCTTCTCTCGTTTCCGGTATTATTTACCGACACATATCTGCGGGGCATTTAAACTGTAACATATGATTCTCTCCCTTCCCCTCCCCTTCACCTCTTCCCCCCCGATTGCAATTCTCCTCGCATATGATGCCCAACATCATGCACAGGCCGGCTTTGGTATATTCAATACTGGGCTTATTTGTGTACAGAGTCGCGCGCGTTTGACGCGCACAAAAGGATCCTTCAAAGGGTTAACGGTCATAACATGCTCTCTGTCCGGTTCGTTTATATCGCGATTGCGTTGGCGACCCGTAAATGCGTTTCTGTGTCACCTTCCGTAATGCACGAAATCGAGTTGGACTTTCGTTCTTCCTCGACTTGCTCATTTTCATGCTTATTTGAAAAAGAAATGATGATATTCGCTTTAACTAGTATAGAAAGGAGGAGACATCGCCGTAATTATTTCTGACTCCAATTTTATCACATTAAAGATGCGTGTTACGTGTATATAGTATTTTATAATCGTCTATATTAGTATATAAAATTTAAGTCCAATTTGAAACCAAAATTAAAGACCAATTTAATTAATTAAAATAACTGGTCTCTTTAAATTAAATACCATTTTAAAATAACAAATTGCAGATAAAAGTAATTAGTTTCATTCGAATCTTTATTTATTGTTACGCGGTGCTCCCCCTTCCCAGACACACACACACACAAATCCAAGGCTGTATAGATCGTAAAATTTAAGTGGTTAAACGTGGAGATATAAGGTTTAGCTTGCATTTTTTCGATAATAACTTCACATTTCGCAATTACTTGCCCAAATATCTGATCCCCACGGCAAAACTCTTTTCGCATCGCCACCTAAATCGGCTTACGTTATCGAAGTATCTACGTGGAAAAGAACTATTTATACGATCGCGACCGTAGAATACAAACTCTCTGTGTTGCACGGAATTTTTTAGCTTGGCGCAATCTTTGTTTATCCGTTTATTCGGAAAAGCCAAATGAGCGTATATGAAAATCCCACGAGGGAAAGTTGGAAGAAAGACGAGCGTTATAATAATAATTGCGTATGAATCTGCTATTCTCGTTTGTGTAATCTCATGCATAAATATTTCCTCTCCGGGTACAAATGGAGTTATGTATATTTTTATACAATAAGCGAAACATTTCTCGAGTATACAGAGTGTTTCTAAAATGTTTAATTACGTGATGCGCTGCACAAATTGTATTATAAAGACTCTTACGGAAAGAAAAATACACGAGTTTATTTTTTATTAAGGAAAATTTGGAACATTTTTCTCAATAAATATTGATAGGTAATTTAAAATAACCATATTTCATAATAATCATATATATCTTAAAATAAACATTTAATGCGGACAAAAGCATGCGCCTTGTCAAGATTTTTAATCTTACACGGAAAAACCGATTTTATTGAAAGGTCTAAAAATTTTGCTGAAAATAGATCTGAAAATAATTTTTTGTTGAATCATCAAAATATTTGGTTTGAATATTAAAACTGATAAGCATTGCTATAACACGTTTTTTGATATTCTACCAATTATTTTGACTTTCGCACAAAATTATTTTGGTTATTGAACAAAAATTATTTTCAGATCTGGATTCAGTAAAATTGTTCTTTCCGTGTACAAATCTCTTATAGAACTTTATCTTACAGCTAAAAAATGTTCTAGAATATCGACATTTTTGCAACAAAAAAAAATGTCTCCGTTCTAACTCAAAGAATAAAATACTTTGATAAAGCACGGTAAAGATGAGACAAGCTCTATACTTAAAACAACGTGTCATTTACACCCGAGACAGCGCAACCCAATTAGGAAAAAAAATGCAATAAGACATGTCCGGTCTGCAAATTGCCAATTTCGTTCTCGGCGCAGTGGAGAACATTAAAAAAACAGCGGCGAGGATGATTGCGCGTTAACGGCAACCGCGGAAAATCAGAGTCGTGGGAATTGAAATATACATATCGTCTTTATCCCGCGGCCGGCTCCGATAACGCGACGAGGAACCGCGGCGCGGCCGCGCAGCGAATCTTTGCGAATCTCATAACCGACGGTCACATATAACCGAAGATAACGAAAATAGTAGTAATCTCGAACGAGATATCTCTTCGCCGCGTGTAATAATACGCCGGTCGTATTTAGGGTGGAGGGAGGGAGGTTAAATTGCATCGGGCAGAGGCGCATTATTACAGCGGCAAGTCGTTACAATTACGAGCGCGAACTTTCCGACGCTAGCATTCTGTGTAACTTTAATAGGAAATAGTGCCTCCTATTATCCCCCTTCCCCCTCCCCTCCTTTCACCCCTAACGTTCACCCTAACAAGGAGCCATTTGCGGAAGGATAACGCGTCTGCAAGCTAAGTCCCCTTACGTCCAACACCTATACCTTCAACCTCTATAACGTTATCTTCCCCTGTACAGCAGGTAAGAAATCGCAAGTTTTTATCGCCACGGCGCGCGCTAGGGGTACTTATCGCAACTTCAAAGATAACCCGGGAAAAGTTAACGCGCGCGCGCGCGCGCGAGCCGCCGCTGCCTTCTTCAAGTCGCGTAACTACATCGGGCAAGTTCGAATGACACCGTTGTAAACGTCGAACGGAAATTTACGGTTACGGCCTGACCTAAAGACGTGTTAATGTTGAGACAATCAGGCGACCTCCTCTTACGAACTGCGAAAGGATGAAAAATGGGAAGCGTTCAGACAAAGTATAGAAACGCAAGTTACGCGATAAACATTATTTATATGTTTAATAGAATTTATATTTGATAGACATATTTCTTCTGTTTTTAACAGAGAAATATATTTTTTCTCTTCTATATTTAATGGAAAAATATCTCTTCGTATACATAAAAATAAAGTATGCTGTTATGGCGATTTGATAAAAAATATTTATCTGCGCGGAGAGTGATATATTTCTGCAATCGGATACATTCAATCTCTATCGCGGATTGAAATGTCGGTCTCTTCAGTAGATAGGTAACGAATTTTGGCTGACGTACAGTGAAACGTGCGAGCGCGAAACTACTCGTCGCGGAGTTTCGGCCGTCTCTTTCGGCCGTCACTGCCTGGATGCAGTCTGGATGCAGCTGGCCTAATGCGACGACTCGCGCGCGTCAGACGTGCAATTTACTCCGCGTCCCATTACTTTCGCCGAAACCTAACGAGGGCAGCGTTGAGTGGCAGTCTGCAAATTGAAATAGCAACGCGAATCCGGGCGAGACGCCCGAATAAAAATCACGCCGAGCCGAAATGAAGGTGCTTGCGGTCGATTACAAAATGCGAATGCAATAACATATACGGTTTTAACCAATGAAACAGAGAATGACTTTCATATTTCTTATGTCTGTGAGTATAATATGTCTTCCATCGTTTCAATATTTATTTAAGACGTCGAATAGAGGTGTGCGAATCAAGCATTTGCATGATCGAATCGAATCGAATCGAATCTCTTTAATTCGAATACGAATCGAATCTGAATCAAATTTTCCCAGATTAACATTACATGTTAATTTAAACGTAATAAATATCAAAATTTATGATTTACACTATTTTACGGAATGATTTACGGAAAGAATTTCCATTTAAAATTTACCCTAAAAATCATGTTAATCGTGGGACTATATAATATTTCGACAAATTTCATTGTACACTACAATAAATTGTACTGTGCACACTACAATAAATTTGTTGTAATATATTTTTAAAAAATATAGTGAAAATCACATAAAATTTGTCGAAATACTATGTTGTTCTATGATTAACATGATTTTCAGAGTAAATTTTAGAATAAAATTCTCTCCGTGTTTAAACAAACTGAAGACTCGTTTTCGATTTACATCTCATTACAAAGAATCATGACTTTATGTGACATTTTAAACTAGAAAATATTAATAATATGTGTATACACAAAGAGTTAGAATGCTTTCGAATGTTTTATTAATCTATATGAATACATTACATATATATCAAAAATACTTATTTATTAGATAAGAATAATTGGTCGCGCGGGAGATGTAAATAAACCAAATAAAATAGGCGATCGATTCAAGATCGAACCATTGTCGATTCAAAATTCTTTAACTATTCGATTTCGAATTTTGCAGATTCGAAAACGAACTCGAATCAAATCTATTGTGATTCGATTCGATTCAAATTCAAATTCGAACAATTCGCACGCCTCTAACGTTGAATAATCAAGAGTTTTAACGGTATACAAGCGTGGAAAACTAGTTGGAAGAGCAAAGTTTTGTTTGCCGGTCAATTTAACGTACACCGGCGCTTTAATAGAAGCTTAATTCGTGACGAACACCGAGAAGTCTATAAAGCTGCGGGTGAAAATGTTGCAAAAAAATATTGGCTGCTCCTCAACTTTTTTTTTTTTGCTAAGGAAAAAAATCGACGTGTTTTGATCGACACATTCGACACGGTGGTGCGTACGTCGAGACGGAACGTCGAGGAACGTCCACGTTACGAAATAAACGAATTTACAGTTATTACCCGTGCGATTTCCCGTATCCGCGTAAACGCATCCAAGTCCGTCCGCGCGTCAATCGGCAATTTTCCGAAGTTGTCGTTCCGGAACCACGATAGGCGTCACGTCCCCATGGCTGTCACGTCAGGACGGCGCGTTCGGCGCCGAGGACCCTTTTTGCGGCCGCGTCGGTGCCGATGAGTACCCGGCATTGAGAGGCAAACCGCAAATCGAAACGGCGATACGGCGCTACTCGACGTGGATTGATGGGAGCGCGGATGCGTGTACCCCGTCTCTGCGTGCCCTAAAGGAGAACGTGTAGTACTTCTCGCTCGAGATGACCGTCCCGAATGAATCACATCCGGAGCGAATGTGCTCAACGATCATTTAAGCATATTTTCATTTCGATTTCGAATATTATTAGAAGTGAACAACAGGACAATTCTTAAATCGATATAGATGTAACACTATTAAATCTATAGTGTCAAATTTAACCTGCATATATAAGCCGCCACACTGCTCCTACTTAACAAATAATTATTTAAAAAAAAAACGATGGAATTTAACCCAAATTTGGGTTAAATTTGAACTGTTTTAAGGTAGTACACTCGCGAATTGAAAACAGTCAGAATTTCTTGAAATCGAAACTATACGTTGTACTAGAAGTCGTTGACACGCTTGTGCAATTAGAATGAGATTGACTATTTTGATATTGAGATATAAGCAATTAAAAATTGCATTTTTTATACGTGTCGTCTATTCAAAGTTCATGAAAATATCGCGTTTATTTTTGTAGGGCCTAAACTAGCAGTAAGATGTTAATAAAATAAACGAGCATGCGATGAAGGGACATGAAATGGATATTGTGAAAAAAATTCATAATTTTTTACCGTTCAGTTTGGAAAATAGAGCCTTGAAAAAAATGTAATTTTGATTGACATATGGAGGCGAATGAAGGAGGCGGCCAGTCGAGCTGCGTTAGTCTGCGTTTATCTTATTAATTTTTTTCCGCGTGTGCGTGCAGCCTATGGACAGGCGCAACCAAATGTTTTCTCTCTCTG
The DNA here is from genome assembly GCF_000956235.1 of Wasmannia auropunctata. Lineage (NCBI taxonomy): Eukaryota > Metazoa > Arthropoda > Insecta > Hymenoptera > Formicidae > Wasmannia > Wasmannia auropunctata. The sequence continues at coordinate 109,502 of NW_012027169.1, read as the reverse complement.
GCGGGAGTGGGAGTATCGCCATCGAGCGCGCGATGAGACCTAACTTTTGGATGATATTGTCGCGAGTGTACTACCTTAAATTATTTAACTCTATTGTTTTAGTTAAAAAAAAACTATTGTAAATATTTGATGAATAGGAACAGTGGCGACTTAAATAAAGTTAAATTTGACACTATAGATTTAACAGTGTACAGGATCAATAATAATTTCTCGCAATTTTGTCCACTGTTTAGAGACAATTGAAAGAAATTAGAAAACATTCAGAAGAAAATTTACCTATAATGCAGGAGTTAGCTGACGATGTGACCTAAATTGCGATCTTTTCTAACTTCGTTATATAATTTAAAAACAATAAATAAAAATGCAAGAACAATTCCCGTTCTGGAATTATAATTATACAAGATCAATTTAATTGTATAAACCGAAATTATATAAATTTAATGTAATAACACGATTCAGTTTGGCTAATTGATATCAGATAATACGAGATAAACGAAAGTGAAGAACGGGTCTATTTTTTTTTATCGTCAAACGCGTTTATTTCTGTGAAAACGTTATCTACATAAATCACTATTTTATCGCTTCGTCGTGATTAATCTGGAATGATTACCGAAAGTGTACCGCGTAAATTCGCCGCAACGAATTTACGCGACGTTTGATATATTGTGAAATATTAATACATTTATATGCGCTTGTCGATACGGCCGCTATTTTTTCTAAACATTCGATATCGATTACTCGCAAGAGAGAGAGAGAGAGAGAGAGAGAGAGAGAGAGAGAGAACTTGATGCGGGTGCAACGATGAACATGTATACTCAGAGTGTTGCTTTGAAGTGTCGAAATGCACCGCGAAAGAGACATCCAACCGCATTATAGTGACGCGCATCGCCTGGAGTTTCCGATTTATTTACGAGACACTCGCGAGATCGATTTATAACAGTATTATTGACACATTGATAAATGCGCGCACACATTTATCCTATCAGTCGCGCTGTTACTATTCGTTTTCGTATTTGAAGGATTGTCTCAAAAAGTGTATGGAATATATTTCAACAATATATGTGCAATTCAATAATCATTCAATTCAAAAAGGGGACACTCATTGTTGTAACGCGCATGTAGACCCGCATTAAAATTGCTAAATTAAATTAAATCCGCGAGATTTTGCAAAACAAATATAAAATGAAAGATAACGAGACTCGGGGTATTCTGATTCGCTCTCGTTCTGCAACACGGAGTAATTAGTCTCTGGGTAATTAGCCCCGTATATTAATTCACGAAAGTTTAATTTCTCATTATATCTCGTCCGGATGATGCGATTAATGTCAAGTGTATAATTTAAGAACCACGTTTGCCCTCGTCTCTCGTTTATTCTCACCAAGTAGATGAGAAACGTAAGTTTCCGTACGAAGTAATATCCTGCTAATCTTGCCGCGATAAAAGACATTCGCGAATATCTTGATGAATCATTGTAGTTAAGACATAAAAAAGAAGAGAGAGAAGAGACAGAAAAAAGGCCAGCATTGTCCGTAAATCTCCGAGAACAAGAGACAATGGATGAACGATATTTAAACATTAATATTTCTTGCTTGCTTACGCAACTGTGGCATATCTCTAGATGGAAAGTTTACGGCGCGTTTGAGGGATTATACGATGATTGGAGAATAACTGGATAAGTTCGTCCAGTGTGCAAATTGATTCGACACACGATTTAGCTAAGCGAGACTATCGCCAACTTGTCCAAGATTTCGGGTGTATCTAGTGGCTTGAGCATGGCATCGAGCATGACTGGAGTATTGATTCGAGTTTCACTCCGAAAGAGATGGTCAATCGTTCCAAATAGCGCAATATAAAGTGGGGTTTAAGCAACTCGTGCGGAAAATCTGATTAACTTGACGAGTAAATTTATCATCTGTGTATAATGAAGTTAATAATATCATTATCAGCTGTAAGATGGTTATCTCGTGTTGAATAAGGTACAAATTTATTCGAGATTATATTGAAGCTTAATTTGTCACTTTGTTAAAAAAAATTGGAAGAATAAAAAAATATAAAAGAAACACACTATCCTTACCACGGCAGTACGGCGTTCAAATGATGTTTGCCCGATTATTTGCTCCGCAAAAATAGTCCGAGTAAGCTATCTCGCCGTAGAGGTTCGTCTCCAGCTGGTCGGAATAGTCGAGTCTTGGAATTACGGAAGCTTTCGGATATTTCGCAGCGCGGGACCCGGTTCTGGAGCATCCCTGCCCGTTTCACTCAGAGTTTCGGCGAACGGGGGCATAATATGTTTCTGGGCGGTGTGCCAACGCAGCGTTCCCGGGGAACAACGTTCGATCCGCCACCGCGCCGGCTCGCACTGCCGCGAAACATCGACCTGCAGCTTCGAGCAAAAATTCCGCTTATAGATGAAAGCGGAGTGGATCAGGACGAGAGAAGCGATCGCGACTTTTTCGCTGAAATTTACTGAAAGCAAATAGTCGAGTATGTTATCTCATTTTCTAATATATTGTGTCCTTCGCAATTTTTCGCTCTCGCGTGCGTTACAGTTTTGATGCAAAAAAACGTGCAACACACATCCGTTAGAAATCTATGATTAATTTGACGAGATAAGAAGATTTGTCAAATCTTCTTATATTGACGTGTCGTATCAAATATGCACGTGTAGCGTCGGCGTTTATAACGTTAAAATAAATCAGGATGAGATCTTTATTCGATTAAACGACAACGATTCAGCCGGGCGAGCGACTATTAATTTACGGAGTATTAATATTACAATTACTTCGGTACGCGCGCGGTACTTCCGTATAATCGAATTGATGCTCAAAACGATCTTCTTAGTCTGACATCCTGATTCACTCCTGTCGTCCGAAGAATGGAAATCATTTATCCCGCGAGCTGCGGTAGACTTTCACACTGAGCTGAACGGTATTTCACGTTGAGTACTCAGGGAAACTGCCTTAAGTAGTTTGCGAGTGTTATTTCTGCCATAAGTAGCCGAGCTGCTCGGAGCACTGTTATCTCATAAACAATTGCCATCCATCTCGAAGAAGAATGTGTGAGATTTATGTCGCTGCAAAGAGCACGAATGGCAGAACGTTCGTGTCACGTGATGGAATAGAAATGGCGATATTATTACACCTCGCGGAATAAATGTTAGTGTCTTGTACAAGATGGAGGAAAAGTGACGTGTAATTTTAAAAATAAAGATCATATGTATGTATGTCATCGAAGATATAAGTGTATTAAGAAACTCGAAATATGGCTTATGAAAATTTTATATCTCGTTGAATCAATTCACATAGTTATAATGTCTATATTAAACTGACATTCAATGCGACTTATATAAAAATTATTTTGTCATTTAATTAATTGATCTCGATTTTTTGCTCAAGCCGATTCGCAAGAAATATATCTGTGCTAGTTCAAGTAAAATTAGCACAGCCATAACGAATTCATTGAGACACACGGAAAGAATATAGATAATTTTGTTGAAAGGTCTGAAAATTTTGCTAAATATAGATATGAAAATAATTTTTGTTCGATAATCAAAATAGTTTGTTGGAAAGTTAAAAATAATAGGCATTGCTATAAAACGTTTTGATATTCTAGCAATCATTTTGACTTTCCAACAAAATTATTTTCTGATCTGGATCCAGTAAAATTGTTCTTTCCGTGCAGAAAACAAGAATTAATAGAAGGGAAACATTGAAACATTTGATTAACTTTGGAAAAACTTTCGCTGATTTGTTGTCGCGAGCATAATTTCGTGTCGCATCGATGACTAACAAGTAACTCCGGAACAGAAGGCGTTTATTGCACGGACGACGTAACGGGATATTGTCACGCCGTCGTGAAAATTACAAGATTGCCGGTCTGAGGGAAGCGTTGTTTAGCTTACCCTGTAATTACGGCGACGTGGCGACACGTGACGCCCGTGTACCACCATGTTGCATTTAAATATCCACTATCAGACGTCTCGCGCGCGAATTGTGTCTCCGCCGCGCCACGCTGCGTCTAAACGAAAAATAAAAAGCGTGCCTAGTTAGAGAATCACCGCGGCCAATTAAAACATTAGGCCACATTTCTGTCCATGCAAATTCAATTTATATCTGACTTGATATACTAATGCAAATCCGCACTATTATCTAAAACAATAATGATGTTTGTGCATCACAAATGTACATACTTGTATGTATAACAGCTTCTAATTTATTTGTCCTATAAAAATTTTATAATTTCGTAAATTACTAGGTTTCGCTTTAAAAAGATTTATCCAATGTATTTTAAGTCTTTTATTACAAATTTATCAAATAAAATCTTAAAATTGGTCCTATATATTTTTAGATGTGTAAAGAAGGAAAAAGAGAGAAAAGAGAAAAAGAAAGAGAGGATAAATTATTTACATTAATACTATTTATACTTATTTTAAGAAATTATAAAATCGAGAATCAGAATTTCAGGAATTTCCACTTTAAAATGAAAAGCCAAAATATTTTTTTTATCAATAAATAATTTTAAAATTTATCTTTTGCTAATATTTGTAACGTATTAAATAATTTTTATATATTATCTACACAAATCATATTATATGTTCTATTTTATTTATAATTAAAAAATTATTTCTTAAAAATAAATTCACAGGAAAGTTGACTCTTATTGCTAATAATATGATGTATCTGTAATTTGTAATGTACGCCTCATTTGAACATAGATCGAATTGGAATCTATTTTCAATTACTCCACTGACGTACGATTCGTTGAGAACGCCATATAACAGCGTCATTTACAAATCACGGCGATTTGTTTCGACCGAAGGAAGGCCGTTACAAAGGCATTGCGGATAAATCGCGAATCCATTACTAATCCTAGGTAACACGTGCTACGCGATGTATCTCAAACGATGAATCTCTATCAATCAACATCGTGCGTTAAGCTTAATATATAACGCAATGCGTTGTTGTCCCGACACACCCCGAGTGGGCGTTAATCTATGTCGGAGGTATATCTATGTCCCGGACTGCAAGAGTTCGGCATCTTAAGGGGCTGTTCGTGAATTCACTTGCTAAATTTACTTGTCCGAGATAAAGACAGACGAGGAAATTATTTAAGCAAACGTAAATTATATAAAACAGTCGCGATCAATAAAGGAGTTCGTTCGTTTCGAAACAAAGCAAATTTTGAAGATAAATTAAAATATAAATAAAAGAGGTGTCTCATGCACATCAAGCGGCATACAAATTAAAAAAATAAAAAATTCAATTACCGCGCTCATTAAATACGAATGTACATTGCAACGTCAACGTGGAGCATGGAGGTTCTCTCCAGCACTCGGAGGAAAGTTCAAAGCGATACGTTGAGGTTGTTGAGAGAGAAGTAAAAAAAAAAAAAATTACTCCGTAAGAAAAAGAAAATTTTCAACGTTCGCCAATGAAAAGATTGTGTGGGTACGCGCGAGAATGAGCTTTATGTCCGGCAGTAATGTAACACGTTAACGCGTGATGCCTGTCACAAGCACACAGTTATGTATCTCTTATCAACGCAATTAATTTACACCGCTACTATAAAACGTCATGTGACGCCGGAGGAAAGATCTTTATGAGCAGCACGCCCACTGATCAGTCTACGCATGATACGATACACAGCGAATTTATCGCGGTGGGTCACTATACGACACTCGTTACTCTAAATGACGCTTTATTAGCGCACGAGACAGCCAAGCGTTTCGATGGGATTCAGAAACATTTTTACGACGAAGCACATTTTAACCTTTTTAATCAGGAGTTATTAATATTTTGTACAGTTTCTCGTGATTTCAAGTTATATTTGGTTGCACGCGCAATCGTGCTTCTTCGCTGACATAAAATAGTCAATGTCGTTAGAAAACAGATAGATAGCATTTAGCTATATTAAAAATATTTGTCATATAAAATTTTGTATAAAATGATGAGAAGACAATGCTGTATGACACATATATAGAATGTACATATGTTTTATTACTATACAAAAACAATGTTTGAAACGTGAAATAAACATATTCGCTCTCTTATACAATTAATTAATTATATTATGAGATCTTAAAACGCCAACATGGTACAAAGCGGATCTTGGTTTCCATATAATATTAGTGTGAATCTTACAATTTTCAGTTCATATAATACCACGTGGCCGCAAATCGCGTGCATCTCCGTAGCTCCGAATCAAGTAGTATGTAATATCACAATTAAATTGCTAACGGCAATCTAATAAATCGATGCTCAAAGCATCAAGTCCTGTGAAATCTCCACATCTTCGCGACATCAAATAAATGCTAACTTTGCATCTATACGAATCTGTGAAGAATTTATTGCAAAAAAATATCACATTATGTTCTCAGCCAGGAATCAAACCCGGATCTTCACGTTTACCGGACGGGCGTCCTATCTTTAGACCACCGAGATATGTGATAACATTCATCGTAATAAACAATTTAGCACGTGGAGATTCGGGTTCGATTCCTGGCTGAGAACATGAGATGATATTTTTTCGCAATAAATTCTTCACAGATTCGTATAGATGTAAGTCTGCATTTATTTGATGTCGCGAAGGTGGGGGGGGGGGATTTCACAGAATTGATGCTTTGAGCATCGATTTATTAGATTGCCGTTGGCAATTTAATTGTAATATTACATACTACTTGGTTTGGAGCTACGGAGATGCACGCGATTTGCGGCCACGTGGTGTTATATGAACCGAAAATTGTAAAAATCACACTAATATTATATGGAAGCACCAAGATCCGTTTTGTACCGTGTTGGCATTTTAAGATCTCATTTATTAGTTAACTTTCTACTGTCTTTCCTGATACTCAATTATTTATATTATATTTTATATAAACAATATATTTTAATTAGAAATATATAAATTATAATATATAAATATACAAATATATATATATATATATATATATATATACCTATATATATAATTATAGATATATATATATCTAATTTTAAACTGAGCAAAATACATATATTTGTTTCAAGTTTTCTAAATGGTTTAAGTATTGTTTTCTATACAGCAACAATACTGTATATGTGTATAATATGTGTGTATGCATACACATCACATATTGATTTAAAAGTATTTCAGTATTTGCATATATCGTGCATGCAGCATCCAGCGGCCGCCGGTATATCCAAACGGATTACAGTTCCTTTTTGTACGTCACATTCACTCAATTTTTACTCACTAAGAAGGAAGCATAATAAAGTATTCACGTCACCGTGTTATCAAAGATTAAACGGCATGGCTGGCAATTTTATTGTTTTCGTGTACAATACCGTAGACACAACGGTGTAAGCATAAAAGTGTAAACAGAGAAAATGGAAAAAACGAGCAAGCACGAGAGAGTCGTAGATCGCGCGAGAAAGCTACGGTAAGCCCCGTAAGCCCGCAAGCTCGCGATAGCGCGCGGAACTCGTTACACTCGGCATACAAGATCAGCGAGACGAAAGCGAGACGGGCATCCGTACACGCGGAGGAGCAGCTTTCTGAGGCTCATCTACTTCTAGACCGGTTTATCGCGATTTCGTGTTTCCAAGATACGGCGGAATTTCGGTGCCTCGTATACACACGTCCAAAATTAATCGTTGTACTTTTCTCGTCAAGCGTTTATATCTTGAAAATAAAAAAAAAACACAAATGATTGATTTAATTCAAATAAACATTCCACATCTCTACAAAATTTGTATGAAATGGTAATCTCTCTTCCGCCATAAAAATCCAGCATTACGACGGGAGAACTGACTTCCTTCTTTTGGAAAAAAAATTATGAAAGTTTCGTAAAAGTTACTATTGACTCTCTTTAGTAAGAAAGCAAAATCACAAAAGTTAAGAATAATATTTTTTCAGAGAAAGTCATCTCCGAAAAGTTCTTATAAATTATATCAACACTCAAATAAAAATATTTTATAATGTTAAATAAGCAATGCAGTACGAATCATATAGTAACTATAGCATGAATAAATATTGTTAATTAAATGCAATCATTTATAAAATAAATAATTTTGTATACGTATGTTTTGTGTATAATGTATACGAATTTGTTTTTCTTCATATTCCAATAAATTAATATGCAAGGAATGGAAATTTACTTTTTAAAAATAAGTAGTTATCGCTACTCGTTACCAAATTAAAAAAAATAACTATAATTACCGTTACTAGTTACTAATTTTTAAAAATAACTCGTTATTGTTATCGTTACTTAAAAAGTAACGATTCGGTACTTTTCCGTTACTTTTTTAATGCTGAAACAAGATCAATCTAAATAATTTAAGATACAATTTTTTGTTTTAATATTAATAAAAGCAATACAACAATGACACTAAACCGATATATAAAAATATAATTAGAAAAATGAAGGCCTTTTCGATATAAGCTAGAGCTTCCAGCTTAATGCTTAATATTTCAAAATAAATTTATATATATACATATCCAATTTTACAACCTACGCGCCAATTAAATTTTCAATCTTGAAACGCAATTCAGCTGATATTTTTCACAATAAATTTTTTAAAATATTTTAAGATGCACATATAACGTAAAAATATCTTATTAAAGTACTTGCCAATTTAATTTGTGGTATTAATTGACTTATGGCATTCTTCTTAAGATGTCATAAATCAATCACAAAATAATATTAATATTTTAAGACATTATTTAAAGCAGTCTTAAAATAAGAGCAAACTATGTGAATACTAGCTAAAAACCGAAGATTGAATATACATACAAAAATTTTGTCATAAATGCAAAAAGTTTAAAATACAAAAAGTAATGATAAAAGTAACTGTATAATTTGTTACCGTTACCAAAAAAACTGTGACTACGTTACCGTTACAGTTACTAAAAAAATAAAATAACGTCGTTACCAATCCGTTACCAAAAAAAAGTAACTTGTAACGGTAACGGCGTTACAAGTAACGAATTACTTCTAATCCCTGATAATATCATGTATAATATACGTATACATGCACATAGGTATATATATATTATATATATATCTATATATATGTATATTGCAATGTCTATGAGCTTCACGACGGACAGTATTTAACAAAGATGTAATAAGAATCGCGACATGGACTACTTCCTAAAATCGAGATTCGTCGTTTTCGGTAAAATGGACGAGCACGAAAGGCAATCGCTTGTATCGAGAAGCAATTCCACGCGTATTTCTCCCAAACGGTTTATCGTACACTTCCGTGAAACGGGCATCGAATTTTCAAGCATTTCTTGCTCTCTGCGCTATTTTCGGTTTCTCTCTCTCTCTCTCTCTCTCTCTCTCTCTCCCCTCCCCCTTCTCTTTCCATCTCTAACTTCAATATTAAAACTTTAAAAATAAAATGACATTTTCTATTTAATCAACAAATTTTCGAAAAGTATACAAAGTATATTTTTAAACGGCATGTAAAACAAACATTTAAAAGAGAATTTAACGTTTCAAACGAATTTGCGTTAAAATTGTTTAACGTTCAATGCTTATCAAATCGCTTTGCAAATATAGCTCATGTTAAACAATGAATACGTAAATACGGAATGCGACACAATTGGCTGCCATCTCGATGCATTTCTCATTGGACAATACACGAAGGCTGGATACTGGCGCGCGCGAATGTGCTCTACACTGTATTTCCAAAGTTCACGACACTATCAAAGATTCAATAATCCGCCGTAGTTTGTGAAGTAGGTCGAAATTCTCATGTGGATAGCTGCGAGCACGCGACTAATATGATCACAACGGTAACAACGTAAGCGCAACAATCTCTAATTAATAATTACTTTGTCAATAATCACGGCTTCGCAGCAAGATTGTTACCCGAGTATCGTTAATAAACGCCAGGCAACGACGGTAAGCGAAATGACCTATGTTTAAAATTACCATTTTTTATCTGTCTTCTTTTATGTACGAAACTGTTTTATGATCATTACATGTATATTTAGTGTAGATAATCTTTATCTTGTTCAAATGTCGTAAAATATATACATTCATTTAGAATGCAATGATTGCTATTTCAAGATTGAAATGGCATTTCTAGGTAAAAAAAAAAAAATGCACGTTAATGCTATTTTTCTTTTGACTGTCAATTTGAGAACGTCTGAAAAAAAGAATTTAAAAATAAACGATAAGTAGGCCATGTCCCGCGTGAATTTCTCTTCGCCCTCAAACCACCTCTGTAATATTAAACTATAGTGAATGGCCATCGTCGAATTTTGCATTCCTTTGTGCCATGAAAAAGGATCAATTTCCAAACTCCCTTTTGTATCGCGCGGATACATGGACTCTTGTTCCACCTCTGAATTTTAATGTCATCTGAACTTCCTACATTGTTCGTAAATATTAATCTCTTATAATAATTTAATTATTAGAAATAAAGTGTCAGGCAATCCGTTCCCTTTAAGTACACGATACTTCCATTCCTGTAATGCCTGTTGCTTTTTCAACTACCATATTGCTTACATATCTTTTATTGTAGCAAAGTGAAAAGTTAATTAATCTGAGAAACGAAGGAGCTCTTGCCGTAGGAATACTCTATAATTTATACCCGGCTGCAAATGAAAGTAAAAATATTTTTAAAGGTACAGTGCTGTGCACAGCTAGACCGAATATACGCAAAAGCGTATATAAATTATTCCGGAAGAATATTTTATTACGTTACCGCCGGACGATGAAAATATGTCGGGGAGAGGTAATAATTCATATTATACAATATAACGGACGACAGAACGCGGAATGTGTAAGCTGGTCCTCCGCACTCCAGAAAAATATTCCGCAGGACATTCAGTGACGAAATATACAGCGACGACGGAATGATAAACGCGGACATTTTTGCATTCTTTTGTACGTTTTCGAACGATCGTATAGGTCGATCGTTCCCTCGCCACGCGCAGCAGCAGTTTTTCCGTGATTCGTGTAGCTGCAGCATGAAATTTAAACGTCGCATCTGGAGATCGTAGCCGTGAACGTGACGAGACGTTCTGGGTAGGTCAGAACGAGGCCTCTGGCTATTTGATCCCGGTTAGCCGGTCGTAGTTTGCACACACAAAGATATAGGCGCACATTCATATTGGCATATGCAACGACTGTGCCGGGAGGCTCAAGCAAGAGACGATACTTAAGCGTCCGATAAATTACGCCAACGGCAAAATTTACGGCTCACACACATACCTATGTATATACGAACGGAAATTCGAATTTGCATAATTTTCGGTGCCGCAAAGTCTCTTTCAATAGACTCGCGACATTTCGTCCTGACACCAGACAAATTAATTATCCATTTTATTTCTACGGACTGTTATCTATTTCCCTTCGCACTCGTTAACAATTGCATAACGCGTTATTATTGACCGCGCGCATGAGAGCCTTTTGTGTATAGTTTTACTAAAAACTCTCCGGTCCAGCATTTAACATCGTTTTGTATTCGCACTCTGCAATTCTCGCGGCGCGAACAAACGCGCCATTCACGCTTTCGCGGACGAATACGCGGCGCAAGCGGGGCGGCGGGCGCGCTGATGGGAGGTTGCACGCTGTGCAACCCGAAGAAAGAGCGTGAAAGGGTGTGAGGAGGAGACGCGCGGAGGAGGCGCGCGGCAGCAGCCTACATATCGCGGCGAGAGAGAGAGCGAGTTTATCGATTCCCTCGACATTCCTATTTCGGGCCCGAGATATGTCGACAGCAACGGGTGCTGTTGACCGACATCGCGATGTCCAGGAATTCGTGACACGACGTCTGTCGATCGGGCCGCGCGAATTGCCGGAGACCGTCGACCCTCTCTCGTGAGAATGCATAAATAAACGACCGCGGTAGTGCGCGAAATAAGAGAGTGGATGATTGCGAACGTCCGCGCCCGCGCGCGCGCCCAGCATAGATTTCGCTGTGTAATTCGCTCCGGAGAGAGAACTTCGGCTTACTGGAACTTGGTAAAAACAAAGAGCAATCGATCGTTCGCACGTCGGCATTGTTGCGAATTTTGTGAATAATAGTACGTCAAAATTTAATTTTTCTCTGTCAAACTCAAGGAAATTTTTACGAAATATTTACAGTAAATTGCAAAATATCGGTTATACGTGGTATACTCTGAAAATCATTCATCTTAAGTTTAAAGATAAATTTTTTACTCGATTGAGAATTCGAAGGGAAACAAAGTTATACTCATAAATCGTGTGATCCAACGCGCGTCAATATTTTACACAAATTATCTGTTATTTTTTTATACAACTTTGATATCAATTGCAAAATTATAGCAGTCGATTTAGAAGCAAATTAATTAGGCGAAAGAATTAGCGCAATATAAATTGACAGAATGAAATTTATAGGAAGAAAAATTGCCGTATGTAAAAAAAGAAACATCGAATTAATCTATTTCTTCACCTCGGAAATTCTCGTCGTGAGTGACGTTGAGCGGTCTCTAATAGCGCACAGTGAAGACAATTATCCGGAGCAATCAAATGCGGTAACCCTCCAGCATTGTGGCACACGATACGCGCAATTTAATTATTCGACTTAATCATCCGCGACCGAAAGCCCGGAAGCGGAACGCTAATCGTCGGACCGCCCGGCATTTCTCATGGCAAGCGGGGAGAGATACACGGGGACGCGCGACGAAACTATCGGGAAATATGCGAGTCGCGCGTCAGGAAAATTCTCAGACGGCGGCCCGGCCTTCGGAACGCGGTCGTCGCTTCGGCTAACGCAATTGCTTCATTCAGTTACAGTACGGACACGAGAGAACGAGGAGAAAGACGAGACGTTTCATTTAATGTACAAATTACTCGGCCCTTTTGTCGAGTTAAATGAATTAATTGTGATTTCGCGAGGACGAATTGGCAGTGCCAAAACTTGTACTTACTGGTGTAAATTGACGGCGCTTTTTTTGTATCGTCTCATCAATTTTATATTAATGTTTATTATTCAATTTGTTGATATCGGTTATAAACACACCGATGATTATTTTCTATTGGAAGCCGCGTGTTCATAACATTAAGTATTTGTATAAAAGATTACGAGAAAATAAACATCAATGCATATGAATATATAATTTCACACACAGTTATAATATTATCCATTACTATATGTATATTGTATAATGCAAAATAACATCATGTTTCACGTATATAATTATTTCAAAAAACAAAATGCACGCCGTGTGTGACGTAATATCTTGTTATTTAATACCCTGCAAATGTGCTTGCATAATTTTTTAGTTATTCAATATAATTTACGAGGTAAATATTATGCAATAACAAGATATTTCAACCGATGAAATACAGTAAATTATCGACGAGCCATTAAGATCTCGATCTCAAATGCAATTTTATCAGGCGCAAATTAAATTTCATGCAGTTGTCAAAAAAAAAAAAAACCAGCACGATCGTAACGGGCGTTTTCGACTTCCGCGATTTCCCCCGAGTATGCTAACTAAAATTTTTGTCGTATGAATCATTAACGAGGTCTCGTAACACATACGTCAGCCGATTAACGAGCGAACTCGCGGTGAAACGCGAAGGAGTCATTAATTATTCTCGTTTCGCGGCGCATTAGCAATCACTGTAGGCCTAACTTTGGTTCTGGAGGTATGCCACGTCCTGGTAAAAAGCAATCCTTCCAGCAACGACTTGCCATTTCGTTCGGGGAAACATCACGAAATAATAGGGAATTCTTTAGATTTCGCCATTTCGCTGAGATCAGACATTTTACTGTATCTCGTTTCGTTTCGTAATTTTTTGCTCACGCGGCAAAAGAGTCAGTGTAAATCTGAATCCCTCACGCTGAAATCTTACAGCTGACGTACAGAAGTCTGTCGTAAAGTCGCTGTCAAAATTAACGAACTAATTCGTTGAAATTGTATGAATATTCCATTGAATCAATTATATTCATTTTGGTCATAGTGAATATATTCGACGCCTTTTAAGTTATTAAACAATTGTTATACTTAATTTATAACAAATCTGGAAGCAGTAGTTTTATTCGAAGAAGATTTTTTATTGTTTATTATTCTATTTTAGATATTCTTTACTTTATACAGATTTCTCTTAATAAATTCTTTATATTATCTTTTAATGTTGCATAAAAACTTTTTCGTAATTGTCCGATGTCAATTTATAAAAAATATATATTTTTTTACTCTCTCTCTCTCTCTCTCTCTCTCTCTCTTTAACAAAACTCTTATTGAAAAAATTAATTTCGGATTACGTTTTTCATAAGCTGCAGTTAAAGTAGAATCACGATTGTGTATGATAAAGCATTTCAATCAGATAAAGATAGAATCTCTATAAATATACACGGATTTATCGTCGAATAAATCTGCTAAGACAAGTGCAATAGATGAAAAAGAAAAAAAAATTATGAAGAGCCGACAAATGCATTACGTAAAGAGAATGCATCCGTTTCCTCCTATCCGTTTAGAGACGAAAAAAGAAATTTCAGATGAAGATTGGAGATTCGTGAAATACAACGCTCCGTTAAGGCTACGACTTGGAGCTTCGCGTGTGCACGAACTTCCGGATAACAGTAAAAAGGAAGTTCGTGTCGAGGAAATTGTCGACTGCGTCGGGTCTACGGACTTTGTCCGGCTGCAGTGTGCTTTAAGCAACAAATTACTCCAATCTACGAAACTGCAATAAATATGCAGATTAGCGTAACGGTGGTATTAACATGACACTCGACTCGTGAGAAGTACGGACCTGTAAATAGCTAACTAAAGTTTGCACAGGCGTCAGTGAAAAGTATAGCGTTTGTAGAATCAAATTTAAGGCTATATGAACCAAAGAATTCTTCTTCCTTTAATTATAAGAGATATAAATAAAAATTAGCTTTACCTTCCACTATCATGTCTTATTTATATTTTAATATTAACGTGAAAGCGGCGAGAAAATTAAGTTTACTTTACGGCGCGTTCGTTTATTTTGCATCTTGGGCGACAAATATGTACATAGTTCTGTTTCTTATTTCTATTCATTTTATTACCCGTAAATTGAATTGTTTTTACTTTTATTTTTCCCGAAATGCTCGTGTTCTAAAACGTATATGTATATGCAAAGTCTAAATTCTAGTCTAAAGTCTAATGTATATGAATGTACATATTGAGCTCATTGAGGGCTCATTCGTGGATTTGCTTAAGGTCAGATGATTGTGCGGATCAGCTCATTCCTGCGGAAACGAAGGAGCTCTCCGTAGTCGAGAATCTGCAAGCTCTATGAGCCAGCCAGCCATCTGGAATCTAAGATCTCCGGCACGAAGTATCCGTGAAACTGAGAGGATATGTGATAGCGAATCAGATAGAACGCGAAGGAATTGTGTCGAACAATGACTTATGGATCTAAGATTCCATTGGACTCAGCAATCCCACGGAGAATCGGGAATCCATGAAGATGTCTGCGGCATCCTCGATTTGAAATAGGTGATTTTGGACAGTCCGAACATACGGACGAATCAAGAATTTATTCCCGCCCGTCCGAGAGGGAATCTCTCACCGCAAGTAACCGGAGATCGGTTACACAAGCGGTAGTAACATCGAATGCCGTGAATGAAATATTTTCGACATGAAATTTACGTCATCCCTTCCCAACCCTTCCCTCCCCCCGAATGCAGCCCGACCGCGTCCAATAAATGTTAACGTGAAGTGCCGGGGAAATTGGGTCCGCATTGCAGCGCGTTCAAACATTTATTTTGCATCTTGGGCGACAAAGCGACCGCCTATCGCGCGGACGTTTATCGATTCCTCGTGGATTCCTTCGTGCGCCTCGATATCGAGGTTGATCTGCTTTCAAGTTGATCGACGGCACCGACACTGAGGCACGCGACGAATTTCGGATATCGAATCGCGGCCCGACCTTCCCGGATGGATTCTTCCGCGCGCTACTGCTATACGGGAGAATCCGTGCCGAGCCGGTCGAAATCGCAAGGAATCGCATCGTTTCCCGACGAGGAGACGGACGAGCTGTGATTGATGGCTTACCGAATTCTCCCCGTGATTTCCGTATTCACCCCGCTGCATTAGACGCCATTTGTTACGGGCTACACGCGAGGATGAATCTTTTATCGGAAACCAATTAGAGTATAATTAGTGCGCGGCGAGGTCAACGCTGTCGATATCGTTAAAAAACGGCGGCACTAACATCAACTTAATGATTTGATTAAAATTGATAATTATACATCGACAATAATTATACTAATGATTTCAAGTCTGCGCGCGATGAAAATTTTATTTTAAAATTTATCTTGAAAATCATGTTAATCATGGGACAACATATAATAGTATTTCGACGAATTTTATGTGATTTTCACTATTTTTTAAATATATACAACAACAAATTTATTGTAGTGTACAGTAAAAAAAACAGAAAATCACATAATATGTGCTAAAATATTATGTTGTCCCACAATTAACATGATTTTCAGAGTAAATTTTAAAATAAAATTTTCTCCGTGTGTGCTTTTAATAAACTGTAATGTATCTGAATTCAGTTTTTTCGTTACAAGATATGATATAGAGAAAAAACGATTAACTAACGTTTCAGAAAGCAATAAATAAAAAAAATTAAATGATATATTCCACATAAGATGTTATTATTTTGTACACATACATCTGCACATTATATTATCATCTTCCTTACTTTCTCCTTATATAGTAGGTATTAATAATTTTTACTTTACTCCCAGTGACACAAATTAGTTCTTTAATATAACACAACTTCGATTTTACGGTCATATCTTTGTTTCAAATGATAATTGGTATCACAATTAATTTATTCGAAATTTTTGAGAACAAGTAACCATTGAATTAGCATAATCGCATCCTTCGGCATTCATTTGCACAAGTAAATCTATCTTTACAGTCAACGTCGTATTCCACAACGTTACGATTGAATTGAATCGCCGAATCGTTTCGTCTTTATGATTGCCTTTACTGGTCAGCGGTTACGTGTCGTGACTGTGAAAGGAGGCGAGCCTGAAACGCCGATACTCGCCGGTCTCGAGGGGGAGGACAGAGTCCGCTCGTAAATGCGAGATCGCGCTTATAAACGCGATAGTCACTCGCGCGATCGTTAACCGGTTTACTCGCGATCGATTTCGCGTCTGTCGATTCGCGACGCGCCGCGCCGCCCGGATCCGAGATTGGAGCGAGAGCCCGCGAGGTAGGCAAGCCTGGCAAGGCGGCGCGGCGGGTTACGATTTGCATAATTCGCAGTTCCGAGCGCGTCGTGACGAACTCCCGAGTGGCGTTGGACGGTGGCATTATCATTACCGTGTCAGGCACAAAGGGTCTACGTTTCGCATATAATTAAGTTCGGCACGGAGAGAGAGAGAGAGAGAGACGGAGGAGCGCTCCGGCGGCATATAAGCTTTCCGAAAGGGTCGTCGCGACGTAAAAATACCGTCACGGTATATAAGACGCTTACACAGAAACCCTCTCTCTGTTTCTCACTTTTTTTTTTGGTTACGCTTTGCGCGTATAACAGGAGCCGGCCCAGATTCACGTTAAGTAAACGCGAAGCAGTACAAGATACGCTTGTAACAGAGCACATCGTTACGGTATATACGTATCGCTCATTTTTCAAAGTGTCTCTTTAAAGCTCGCCAACGACGCTTTACGCGTGCGATGGAAAATGCTGCGTTCGTCCGCGACCTTTATCGAGCGAGCGCTCACGCAAAGCCCTCGCATACATTTTCTCAGTCGTCGCGCGAGTGCCGGCTGTAATTTGTCGCATTTCAACGCTTTTTAGGTCACCCGGAAACCCCCATGCGTTACTCCCGCGCTCGCGCCATATTTTAATTACATTTCTTAATTTAAATTCAACTTTTTGTTTATGGAGCTCTTAATTTATACGCGAGTATAGTCTCGCGCGTATCGCAATTTACATTCATTAAACAAACGCTTCGAGAGATAAAAGGGGAGATTGAAATTATACTTTTTCCTCGCGCCCTCCTATAGCGACACACACACACACACACACACATACACAAGTGCTTGAATGTAAAATTTTCTTTCTTATATGAAAGCGCAAAGCTGGAGTCGGAGAAAAAGAGGGAAACGGAGAGTGGGAAGAAGTAGAAACAGCATTTTCCATTGCATAATTGTAAGAATGCCACTTTGTATATCGCGAATTAAACAAAGCGTGCGTCTACCACGCTGCAATTTGCGAAGATTGAAATCACTCTAGATAAACGCGCTCGCGCGGGGCCGACCCGGTCAGTGTGCGCGGATTTATCTGGAATTAAAATCGGCGTATATATTCCTTCGCGCGGATCTGCAAAAGCAAGTGCGATCCATCAGCGCGATCGCAATTAGTGCCTGGACGCGACGTCCTGACGACCCGAATAAACACGACGACGCGACGTCGGGAAGCGTGTTTGCAGTCATAGACGGATGAATACCAGAATGCAAAGCAAATAGCACGGTTCGATCGCCGACATAGTTATGGTTGTAGAAGAAAGATATTAGGGAAAAGCGATTCTTATCGATTCTTTCGCCATTAGAAGGGATAAAGCGCTTTTTCATGCAGACATCAACATTTCATAGCGCATATAATACAAAGTGGCGGGAACGGATTATCGTTAAAGCGAGATATAAACATGTTTATTCTTGGTATAAATTATTATCTATGCTGCTGACGAGGCCAGAAAAGTTCGGAGAATCAGGCGCAATTAGAGATAAATCCAATTTCCAGTTGAACTTGCCGCGCGCTGTTTGAGAAACGCGTTATGGGAAACGCGCGCGCGCACGCTGTGTAAAATGACGACATCAACGGAATCGTAATTGGAGTCCAAGAGATATGTTCCTTTACGGCTAAATAAATGCAACGACACCAGCTCACTCGCTCGTGAATGCGAACGCAGGCAAATTTGAAATATACCTATTGAAATGATTCGCTACAATAATTTCGCTTAGGCAAGCTCCGAAGAGGAACTCTGCGCAAATATTCTCTGATCAATTCAGCGCGATCTTGTAACAAAAGGAAACCTTCGAAAAACTGGCGAACTCGCTCGAGTTACATACTTTGCCGCGAAACAATTTCTTTATAGTGTTGTGAAAAATTTGATTGTCAAGGAATATCCGTTGTAGCATTCAGGAGTCGTTAATTTGTTTACAAAAAACAATAAATCTGAATTAAAAGATCAATGAAAGAGAAATGTAACTTAACATTTTTTAATAAAAAATTATAGATTCATGTCTAAATAAATTTAAAAATTAAAAGCTCATTTTATTCACATATAAAACAATTAGTAATACGTAAAATATTGCATGTTAATAGTTATTAATTTTTTAGTAATAATAGTATCCTAGTTACATACTGAAGAGAAAGGAAAAGATCAGACGGTTCAAGTAAAAATTTTTTTTCAAGAGATGCGTTATATCACGATCTACAGAGTCGTATCAAGTTTATATAGAGAATAAACTGGGTAAGGGTCAGTCGCGATATTTCCATATAGTCTATGGATAATACGTTTGTCTTATTTATCGCGTGTAAGTTATGCAATTCAACGACTGAACGATCCATCACTGCATTCAATGAATGTCCGAATGATGTATCGCTGTAGTGCGAGGAATAAGTTAACGAACTGTCCTTATCGCGAAGAATTTTATATCTTTGTATCAAGCTCGCGCGTGACGTAAATTGCATCTTCTTATACGTGTGTATACATTTTTGCATCTTAATTCTCTAAGAATTAATAAGAATTAATTGCCAGCCTTTAAACGTAAAGAGCGTTCTTATCTATAAAAGAGATAAATCTATAAAATCTATTAATAGATAATTAAAATCTATAAAATATAATTATAAGATAATAATAAATTCTCAATGCAATTTGCAACAGTTGTAATGCTACAATTTTCTCCAATTAGAGCGAGATGCGCGCTCTACATAAATCGTTCTTCTCGTTCAACTGTCTTGAAGAGTATTCCTGAAATATCGCGGAATACTATCCATTTAGCTTCTAAATACCTTCATTTTCATCCGTTTCACATTAAGAATAGGCTTTGCCTTGTTACATGCATTTATGCAATAAAATTCTCGTAGCTTTCAACTGCAAATTTTCGCGGCCAAAACAAAGGGCCGCGCATTACTTCGCAATAAACCGCGGCTGTTTGCCGTTACGTCTAAATGCACGCGAGGAAATCTAAAATTTTAATGAAGGCCTCAAAATTTGCGACGGCGCTTTGCCGACCGGATATAAGATTTAATATTCATGAAATGTATACCACTTCCTGCCCGTCACTTGTGAGGACATAAATCTGCCTCCGAGAGTGAACATTTTCCCTCTCTCTCTCTCTCTCTCTATCTCTCCCTCTTTCTTTCTCGTCTCACACCTACATCTTTTTCTCTCTCTACACGCTGTCGATAAATTAATGCTGCTCTACAAGTGACGACAATCTTGTTTGTATATTTGCACTCTCTTTGATCCATAAAAAGCATTACATCCGCTTGCGCTCTTCCGCATCGGACTTACTCACACACGTCATGTCCAATACATGTCACGTGCACGTCTGTATGCCGTATCCAATATTAGCTGCCTACTGAGCGTCTGAAAGATACTATCTGTTCGTTTCGACAAACTCTCTGTCGTTATATATTTTCGCTCCTGCTAGGTATTGACATATCGATGAGATTAATTTCGCCCGATCGTTTTCTACCCCCGCTTCGTGATATATATATTAATGTAATAATATCTCGTTTCACCTCTCATTTTCATTTATTAATATTATTCATGAAAATTCCACGATCAATTCTGACAATAAATAGCGAATTCTACGCGCAAAGTAGAATATCCGGTGAAATTTTAAAAAAATCGTTTTATTGCTATACGCACGACGCATGCGACTGGCAGGTAAAATGCGGAACACACGTATTGTGATACATATACTTGTTTACAACACCATTGTGAACGTATAAAGAGCCATTAGCGCGAAAAAATCGAACGTTCACCGCAGGCTCGCGCCCTCACACACGCGTCTCGTGTGCTGCACACGAGCCCGTTTACACAGAGTTCTCATTTTTCAATCATAAAACAAAAGTGACGTTATTCCGGTGTAATTTTGTAAAAGGAAAAAAAAAGATTATTTTTCAGAATTCAATATGCCATCACGTGTCATTTTGCCATCGCGTATCGTGCTCGTAATGTAATAAAAAGCATCTATCGCACCTTGCAATATTTTATGTGTTACTACATTGTGCAATTAATTACATATACATATACGGTAGGTCTTCTCAAGACACCTATAACATTGATCGTAGATTTCCTGAAGCAGTTTTCCGTTTTATCCCTTTTGTTACTTCAGCATGCAATCACGCTGACGTGATTAATTATTTTTTCCCGCATTCCTTGTACACACGTATACTTTTAGAAAGTTCCTTTCACTATATGATTATGTTTTTCTCGACGCTTTTCCGTTGTTCACTTGCAACAAGAACGTTACATTTTTAACTTTAATCAGATTAATTTTAAATAATGGTACAAACGACACATTAGATTAATATCTCTCACGACGATAAAAAGATAATGACATACATCACTCGGATCGTTAAAAAAAATACCTGCGTTGTACATTCCTCCCTGGAGTTTTGCTCTTATATTATTTTGTTAAAATTATAACTGTCAAATATTTTGCGTTTTCGGCAGACGGGATCATCGAATTTCGATCGTATCGATTGAACTCAAAATTGCTGAGTGAGTTAATGAGGACAGGATATCTTATTACGGACTAGATACGGCCAAGGATACATCCGACAGCACAGCTGAGCACACGTGCGAGGAGAGACGTTGGCGGGTCTGCACGTGTTTACCATCGATCGCGCGTATCTTATACGTCAAGCGCCTTGAGGAAATCTTTTTGCGCAGATATTTCCGCCTTGGCACGCCTACCGATTAATTACATTCGCGAGTTATTTGCGCAGCAAGAAAGACGGTGATCGATTTGCAATTTAAACTATTCGAACAATTTTACATAATACATACGAAGGCTTCATCGCGATGCGAGTGCTCGAGTTTTATATGCAATCTCATAGTCGTAATAAGACCGACAGAAGTTGAAGATACTTTGATAACAATTTCATTCGCGCTATCAAGATTAATTCTACCAGACATACATATATTTATTAAACGAAAATTAATTAAACGAAAAGCTAACTAAGAGCACATGAAGTTCATAAAGGAAGTTAACTTGTTAATTAACATCTTAATATTTTTTAAGAGCAAGTAAATTTCAGAAATTGAGGAGTAGTTCAAAAAATTCAAATAATAGGAAATCGGAATTATTATTGTCCAAAATTTCCAAATAAAAAAAAATTACTGATTACGTAGCAACACAAGTTATATATTTTTTAATAAAAGCTACAAAAAAGTAGCATAAAAGAAAAGTTCATTTTTACAATAAAAAGCAGTAAAAATATTTTGTTTTAACTGACAGGACAATGACTTTGTACTGTTCTATATACGGATAACTGCGCGAAGAAGCGCGACTGCTTGTGCACGAAACTGTTAAGCAAATCTCACAGGTGAGAAGCTGCCATCATCGGAGGGTAATTAAACGGCCGAATAATCACCGTGTTTGCGTACGGTAATCCATGTGAAATAATGATTTTCGCTAATTAGCCTTGAAATCCTCGGTGTAATGGCTCTCCCTCGATATTTTCTACCGCGTATTTACTTAAGCTTTTACTCATGGATTACGTTACGTTACGATTATCCGCGATGATTATGCAATATTCTGACAAGCATAATACAAATCCGCTTTTCACGAGAACCGGAGCAACGGAGAGTCTGCCGATATCCGACTTCGTAATATTTAAATAACAATTGGTTTTTATTTGCGAATTTTAGCGCAACAAATAATATCGATGTATTGCCAAACCTCGTAAAATCTATTAACGAAAGTAAGTATCCAATAAAAAGTTAATGGACTGACAGGATTTTTATTTTACGGTCAGTTTGTCGCAGAAATACGCAACACGGAGAAGTTTAAAGACCTCTGCAATTTTTCACAACTCTTGGGCAAGATGACAAACAAAAATGCTGCAAAATTTCTTATTCCGATTGGCGACGAACTCGAGGAAATGTGTGATGCGGAGTCACGCACCGAAATGGCTTTCGAAGAGCACGAATCGACGTGAGCGGCTCGCCGACATTGTCCATTACAACGAGCTCCCACGCGTGTATAACTTATTCAGCGCCCGCGATACGATCGCGCGTGCAATATCACGAGCGCGCGCACGCGGCTCGTAAATCCGGAGCGCACGGAGTTGAAACAAATCGCGCTCGAAATCGGAAATGCATTTGACCGGCCTAGTCACGCGGCCGGGTTATCGCCGGACAAGTGTCACGAAAACACGGGATTTTCCGGTGCTACCGGGCAAATAAATATAAATATTTCGCGGCGCGCGAATGTCCAACGCGTCACTCAAATGGGGATACTATGTTTCGAAAACTAGATAATACTGCTCTGTAGTGTCGATTGAAGGTACTTCTGTCGACGAGATACCTATATATAGTCTTGGATTGTATTGCCGAGTCTAAAAACTAAATGTGTAAAAATAACTGCAAATACACGCAGAAAAAGGATTAGTCAATAAAGCTAAAACAGCTATGGCAGCTAACAATAAGATGTGTCGTTAAAATAGAGACAGCTAGTGTGTCGTTGCTGCCGAAGTTCAATTTATTAGTTATTAAAATGTAGGTGCTACAGCAAAAAATATTTGCTGCTAAAATCAAATGATATTTATAGCCGAATCTACTATGCTATTTTATTATCTTTGTAATAGAGTAACAAGATTTGCGGTACATAGCTTATATACTGCGAAATATAAATGCTAAATGTAGATGTGCATATGGCAGTGCCACATTGCAAAAACAATTACAAATCAAATTTTCGCGCGTAGTTATAAACTTGGCTCTGTGTGCTAAATGTGTGCGTGATAAGATTAGGTATAACGCATGTCGTCTTTTTAGCTGCCTAATATATGTTTTTAATTTCAGTTAATAAATTTTTGTTTTGTTATAGTGAATGTTTTTTATTTGTAATAGCCAGAACTTAGCAATGACACTATTAATGCGGCAGCTCTTATAGCTAAGTTTAATTCAGCTATTGAAATTTAACTACTATTACTAAGTCATTTTTTTGCGTGTACCTATATATATAAATTTATATAAATTTTAAAAAGATTGTAATTCAAAATATTATAAATTGAAAGCAGGGGAGCTTTGCGGCTTTATTACTCAACGGCTTTAGTATGTATGTCACTACTATTTAAATAAGAGTTTATATTATCTTTATGATTTGCATTTCGCACAAAATGTAAAAATACAAAAGTGTAGAAAGTGAAAAAATGCAGAAGTGCAAACAATATATTACTCCTAGCGCTTGTCTGTATAATCAAACAGCGTTTGACGTTATAATACGTATACTTATCTCGATAACCATTCATTTTCTATAGACAGCAACACTAATTTCAATGTGATACAAACTTTCCTGAGCCACGTATCGGGAACGGATAGGTAATTGCGGTACGCGCAAATAAAAAAATCATTTTACTTACTTTATTCTCGCATTTATATTTACAGTGTACGGATGCAGGTGCGTACATCGCAACACGATGTCCCATTTCCACACTATCGATTCCATTTGATGTATTCTATCACGTCGCACATCGCGGTACCGACAGATCTATGATTTCACGATATTTATCCCGGAGGTAAGTAAACAAGTTTATTTATCGTCATTTGCTAGAATGCTTCTCTCTAGAATTCTCGCGCCACTTTATTTTGTCCGCCATGCGTTCGCTTATTCTTTCACCAAGCCATAGGCAAACAAAGTATTATTTTCAAAATGGAAAGAAGCGTAATCAAAAACGCGCTCTATATATGTATATAATATATATCGTTATAACTTTCCAAGGCCCAATTTTTTCCAGTAACAAGCACTCAGACGCGTGAAAGTAAATCGCCGTTTCAGTTCAAACTTGGAAAATTGCACATTAAAGTGAACGATGCGGTTCAAATTAAGGCCAATTTTTTTTCGAAAATTGTGTTAAAATGTAATCAAACATTACTATCTTTCCGTCGATCGTGAGATCGTTCATTATTCGAAATTGTTAATCACTGATTTATATCGTACTGAAATTAAAAGCGCTATTCAAAATATTGCCGCACTTATTGGACAATTTATTAAGAGAACGTTGTGACTCTCGAAACTTTCTAGAAATCGTTACGACGAGCGAATGTCACATAATACGCATGCAAGTGCACGGTTTATTATTCAACAGAATAATAGCGTTTGTCTTGGCAGGCTGGTTTGTCACGCTACCTCGACATAAGCAATATAACCATCATATTATAGGATACCTTAAACTTCGACCATTAATTTCAACTGACTTACTCACGTCATCCCCAACTATAATGGCGCGTTTCGATTATCTAACGGTACGGTGAACACGTTTCCTTTCAACCAGCGGACTCTTACCTGAAACACAAAAGAAGTTACGGTTATGCTCCGCGAGCGGATTGATTTATTCGCGGTATGTGATTTCACAATTCTCTAATAAATGAAAGTAGATTATTGCTCTTGCGAAGTGTGCCAATGGAGCAAATTGTACAGGTCAGCAAGAAAGAAAAGCCGTAAATCCGCGAAATAAGTGAGTATAAATATGCGTTAACGGCTGCTATTAGTATACTCGTAGCTGCTATTTACAAATGCATACACATTTACATATGTATGTACTTACATGTACATGTATGTGCACGTAAGTGCATAGGACATTTGAAATTCATCGTCTTCCATTTCAATAATTTTTGAATTAAAAAATTATTTTACCATCTTAATTATATTTTATCTATAATTCTTCTACTTTCATATAATTTAGATGGACGTTCAGTGACAGCAATTTTATAAAGAATCGCGAAGAAATTAAAAATACTTTATATAATAATGTAAAAAAGCACGTATCGTAAAAGATAATTAATATAAAAGTGAGTGAGAGAATTAAAGATGTCACCCTCTGTAATGAAAAATCACAAGAAAATGTTATATGTCTTCAAATAACACTGCTTGCTCTCTTCTACCTCTAAATCGCGACATTGAATATTTTATTTTCGTCTTAAGTCAATATCATAAATTAAACATGAATTTTAAGACAGAAGAAGTTTTCTCAGAAATAATGTAGACGTCATTTATCAGACAGGATATATATTTATAAAAGTTAATCTTGCATCAGAAACCGCAATTGCATGAAACGAAATTATATGAAGTACTTAAGTGGAATTATACAAAGTGATCAATAATACAATCGCCGTTCGATGAAAGACAACGAATAATATAACTAGATCATTTTTCAAATTAGGATTTTTGAAAAATCGTAATAACAAAAGTTCATAGTTCTTCCGGATCAAAAATAGCAATTCTGCGATTGCAATTACCTTTTTTTTTTTTATTGAAGTAGCGATTTTATATGGGTGCGCTATCACTCTTGAACTTGATCGAAGGAAAACCGGTTAACGAAAGGGAACGCGATGGTCAATTGGCACAGCTGGTCGCACAGGCGTGAAGGTCATTTTATCGTCGGCAAGATGGACACCGAAGAGGGGAGGGAAATAATCGGTTCGATAAAGCTTGCCGACTGTATTGCGGCTGCGAAGCGAATCACGCGAAATCTGCAGATTGTTAAATCTACCGTGTTCAGGATTATCCGGATTATGATTACTGCAAACATTATCCGGCGATTGTAACGTGATCCAACTCATTCAAATGCTGGGTACAGAAACGGGCGATCAATTTGAAATTTGGCACCCAATAATTTAGGCGAATAGACTTGCGTTAGATTAAATTTTCCTGTGCTTGTGTTCGCTCTATAATAGCCTGCATTATGCAGATGAACGTTTGCCTAGAGCAAATTGATATCAAACGGCTTCTTGTCAAAAAAGAATAAAGCTTTATTATCCATTTACTTTCCTCGAAATATACGGAAATTGCTTTCATTTAACAATGAAAGGTAGAATAACGTACAGAAAAAAATAAACGTTTAAAATTATTGGTATTTTCGATTAAAATACGCTATATATCGAATTTATTGATAAAATAACTTTTCCACCAAATATATTATTTTGATAATATATTATTTTGATAACATATTATTTTAATGTCAGCATGTTTACGTAAAATACGATGATCAAGGATCTTGTTTATAGTGCTTCGTAGTGCAAGTATTGCTTATTAATGACAACATAAAGTATACACGCCGATCAAGCTTTGTGTAAAATGATGAGTCGTATTGAATGTTCTTGACCGCATTAGGCTATAAGTGCAACCTCTACCATTGAATCTGATTAAGTACATTTACGCATGGGGTTTGGTTATGGCAACATATTTAATAGCCTCCAATCCGACCGACATCACATCCGCATTTGCACAATTATAACAGATACGCTGTAATTTACATAACACGTTCACCCGTATTGCCGAGAGAATTTTTATCTCGTTACCAGTGCGTTTACGCGTACACAACTCGCATCTGTTAATGTATCAATACGAACAATCAATATGCGCCTCTCGAACAAGTTAAAAACGTGATAAAATATCTGTAACATAAAAACGTCTGGCTGCAAATCCGCAAAATAAAAAGCAGAGATTTTACAACTTTATACATGTATCATAATTTTAAGATTATCACAATAATATTAATCTCTTATAGAAGAAATCGTAAAATTGGTATTAACTATAATTTTAGTTATTATGTTGTTTTAAAAAGACAGAGTGTACATGTTACAATCAGTTTTGCAATTTCAGTCTTTTAATAATTCAATTTAGTTATTTATTAGTTTTTTGCGTTTGAGTTTACCGCTATAATATATTTATAGCAAAAACTCTAATATTACATTAAGCGGCAGAAAATTTGAAGAAAATTATATGATTTTTAAAAATACAAACACTATAAATTGAACTCCGACCGTAATATATTCGGAAATGTAAAAACACTTGTAACGTTTTGTTATTTAGAGCATATAAAGTGTAGGCATAACAATTTCTGGGATGCATTACACCGGAAAGTAACCATAAACTTGGAGAGCATCGATATCGAGGACGCAAAGTAAGACCGGCAGTCGTTTGCATGAGAAATGCATTAAGGTCATTGCGCCTGCAAGATACTCGTAACTGCATTACATACTGAAAAATGCGCCACCACGTAATCCCGCATTGTTAGAGGCGTAGCCAACCATTTCCTAACATCTACCGTTATCACGAGGGACGCGGTAGTAATTAAAGATGTGACATACAGAAAACCACACGAAAGAGAACGAAAAAGTCATTCTTCCGATATTCTATTTAGACAAAAAGTAGACAGAAAGAAGAAAAAGACAGAGAGAAACCTTACGCGTGTAGATTTTGGAAATCTATCGTTTTTTTATGTCGTAGTATGATATATATTGATTGTTTTCCAAACTAATTGTTGCATTTGTCGCTTTTAAACAGCGAAATATTTATAGACCTTAGTGTCGGTCCACAATAAGGATTTTTTAAGAAGAATTTTTAAAAGATCTTAAACCGTAAGATATTGATCAATTATTATCAATTGTTCTCCTCATATTCGATTACGATTGGTCTATTTCTTACTGCTTACTCCCGAAATACAATAGATGTAGCAAGCGTTAAGCCGTAAGAAATTGACCAATCATAATCGATTATTCTCTTCACATTCGATTGCGATTTGTTTATTTCTTACGGCTTAAGTCCCGAAACACAATAGATGTTGTAAGCCTTAAGCCGTAAGAAATGGACCAATCGCAGTTGAATTTGAAGAGAATAATTGATTACGATTAGTTAATTTCTTACGGCTTAAGGCTTACTACATCTATTGTGTTTCGGGATTAATGCTTGTTACACCTATTATATTTCGGGACTTACAATTAGGGCTTAAAATCTTCATTATGGACCGACACTTATGCAGCCACAATGAGACTTAAGACTTCAGATTTAAGAAAATTGACCAATGATAGTCGATTATTCATCTCACGCGAGAAGAATAATCGATTGTGATTGATCAATTTTCTTAAATCTTAAGTTTAAATTCATTGTCAGTCATTGTAGACGACGCTTTAAAATCCATCTACAATGAGAGTAGTAAGCCGTAAGCCGTAAGAAATTGACCAATCAAAGTCGAATATGAGAAGAATAATCGATTGTGATCGTCAATTTCTTACGGCTTACGACTTACTGCTCTCATTGTAGATGGACCTTTAGTCCCGAAACACAATAGGTGTAGCAAGCCTTAAGCCGTAAGAAATAGACCAATCATAATCGAATGTGAGGAGAATAATCGATCACGATTGGTCAATTTCTTGCGGCTTGAGGCTTACTACACCTATAGCCGGTTCTACATTAGTTGCA
>NW_012027169.1:71203-80070 GCF_000956235.1 Wasmannia auropunctata | reverse complement strand
ATCCGAAGCATTGATTTCAAAATGCAAGCTTCAGATTGGCTGTCGCAACAAGCTTGCGATCGGGTTGCAACAAATGTAGAACCGGCTTATTGCGTTTTGAGACTGAAGGTCCATCTACAATAAGAGTAATAAATCGTAAGCCGTAAGAAATTGATCAATCACAGTCAAATATGAGAAGAATAATGTGATTGGTGTGATTGGTCAATTTCTTATGCCTTACGACTTATTACTCTCATTGTAGATGGACCTTTACATCGACACACGTCTTTCAGTTTAGCCTCTATCACGTCGCGGCATTGCTGCAATAGTGTGATATCTCGAAAATTGACAATTTTGAGATATTTATCACCAGATAAAAGTACACGCCAAAATCCATCTTTTCCAATAAATAACTCGAAATTGTCATTTTTCGAGATATGACACTATTGCAGCAATGCCGCGACGTGTTAATTTTCCAACGTTAAGTTTATAACGTTAAGACTTCGTAAACAACGCTAAGGATGCGTATCACGGCCGCAACGTCGATAAACGTCGCCGACAGGCTCGCGCGCACAAAAACGGAAGGATGGGAAAAAAAAAGAGGGACGTCTGCCGTAATTTCCACGCTCCTGCAGCAGAACGTTCTCTTAATTGCCGGCGCGTCCGTAGTCGGACGTTTATTTTAAATTTCCGCCGCAATGAAGCCGGCTTGAAAAAAAGAAAGAAAGAATGGAAGGAAAAGGGAGGGAAGTTGGTACAATAGTGGATTTCCCGAGCACGACCTCGCGGTGCAGTGTGTTGCAAGGCATGTAAAGTACGGGAAAGGGCAAAAGAGTATTCCCTTTCTCTCTTCCTTCTTATCCGGTAATCTTAACGATTCTAGGACAAAATATTCTTATGTTCTACGTAACGTGTCGGGCATTGAAAATTGGAAGAAATACATTTTGGATGGTGCACTTACACATTTGCGCGTGTGCAAGTGCCGAAAATATGATTAGCTCTTTCATCCGTTCTTTTATATCGCCACTGGTTTCAATAAATACTGAAGTTATTACAGTATATAAATAGAATGCGAATGTAGTAAAAAGTAAATCAGTGCAATAAAACCAATCGCGTGCAGAATTAACAATACTGTCCATTGCGTGACAGTCTATTCGTAGCCACAGTCTATTCACATCATTCACTCATATAGCTATAGCATGAGTGAACAATATCTGATCAACTTTCCCAAGAGCTGATTTAAATTTTAGCGCAATACATTTTTCTCTCTTACTTCATCGATAATCTACCCTAGAATTTTGCACACGTCAAGTTCGGTACTTCAACTTCGTCATATAAAAAAATGAGACATTTCTTAAATAACTCAATTTACTAAAGAACCACCTTAAATAATCACAAAAGTATTTTTTTTGCCATGTCTTTCATCTCAGAAAAATCTAAAGAATAGTATCATTTAGCTTAAAATAGTAATACTATTAATTCAATGAAATTTTAAATACCTAGTATAAAAAGATAAAAACATTATATTAAAATGGAGTTTACATCGATAATTAATTCATACATGTCGCAAATTTATTACAACACAAACAAAACAAACGAATCAAATCTATGATATTACTATGATATTGGTAGCTATATACAGAAGATTTGCAGTATAAAAGGGATCGGATATCGTAACCACAAGCATCCACTCACGGCACGCTGCACTTCCCTCGCGCTCGAAATCACGCTGATCGTTTGAAATTATGGTCGCGATACAATGATCCCTTCGGCAGGAAGGAAATTTCGGAAAAGCGAGTTGGCGAATGCGCAACCACACGTGCTTATCCACGTGCGGTCTCGTTTCGCGGCGAAATGCTTACTTGCGGTGCAGCGATGCGACGACGTTGCAACGGGAAACTGGGTCACATCTCGTTTCCCACGACAGTTTGCCGCGGTGTGTGCACTTTTTCGAACCCATATTAAATGCTTTATGCACCGACATATACGCGGCGATGATAATTAATCTGGTAATTCACGGGATGTAAAAAAGAAAAAAACGTCAACTTTATTAATTTGCGACGTTTCATCGCATTCTCCAATACGCGGACGAATATTTCTCTATTTTACAATTTTCCCGTCGTTTCATTTTCTTTCATTTATCTTGAAAAATGTATCATCGTTAATACTACGATTATGTACCTTTACTTCAATTAAACGTTAGTTACTTCTTTAAATTAATTATTTTCATTAAAGGAAAATCATTTTGACGGTAATTATAATTGTGTATTAATTGTATTTATCTCACGCAACGCGTTTAGAGATATGTTAATAAGAAAGATTGTTACGCGGTGTGTGTGGAGAAAAAAAAGTGAAATTTAACAATTCACACAACAAATGAAAGTAGCTGTAAGGCGGGGAATGAATATGTGTAATAACCGCCGGCAGCCGGAAAGGGCGAGAGGAAGTTAGCCTAGGAGGGATAATGTCAGGTAAAGAACTCCTCGATAGAATCAGGAATACCTGGGGAAAAGGAATGGATGCGAACGCAGGGTCTCATCGATGAAATAACCTGGTGTTGTAAGAAACACACTTTATTCGGTCACAATACGAGAGATGTTCTCCCGTTGTCGGTTTTATACACACACAATCTTCTTTCACTTTTTTCTCCGCACACGTAACAATCTTTCTTTAACATAACGCATAAATTTGACGCAGCTTGTCCGACTCTCGCGATATCATGGCAGTCGGCAAAAAATATATATATAAAAATAATGAACGTTTTATAATAATGTATTAAAAAGGGGCAAAGGCAACATCATTCGTATTCAACGCGATAGGACGGGACTTTTGCCGTTTGCACGACACTTCGCAGTCAGAGAGCTCGCCTTTCTCTGCGCCCCAGCGTATCATGTAAAAAGGGACAAATTTACCGCCGCCATCCACGCGATAGCCGTATTATCTATGCAGTTTTCGCCTGGTTCCCGGAGCGCGCGACGCTTGTCGTGCTGCGACGATACCGCCACTTCGGTGGGTATCGCGTTTGCAATTCGCGTCGCGGAATGTCGCGTGTGCGGCGATAACGATAATTTAGAAAGTGCAATGACACGTCGCGCTTGCGTCTCACGGCAACTTCGGAACGAATCGGAGTTGAAAACGAGAACTTTCCCGCAACCGGCTATCATCAACGAGCGCATTTTCTTGTTACAGAAAATACAGAAAAACGTATTTATAAGACATGACGAATTTAAAATATGACCGGCTCGTTACCGAAAACATAAAAATTCGTCGCTTTTACCATTGTAATTATTGGTAACGGTAATTGTAAGTAAAATTCCCTGCGCGTCCATTAGATCTTCGTATCTCGACGAGTTCAACTTGACCCAGAAGCGATGCGCCCGCGATCGCGATTTCACTACGGTTGTCTGCCTCAATTATTATGATACAGTTGCGAGACCGCGTAATTGGTTCATAGAACGAGCTCAGCTATGCACTCGGGAACAAAGCTCAGACTGCGCAGTGCTCGACGTGCGAGCCAGCCGCCGTCGTTCCTGTTGCTTGTACATCTCACTTAATCACAAGCGGAACAGCGAGACGCGGATAATTGAAATTCGTATTGTTGGCAGATAACTATTTCGACGATCTTCATTGACATGCGTGGTCGTGGAAAACGCAAACGCGGCCATCAATCATTATTTCACGATATCTCGAAACCAGAACAAATTGAAATATTCATAACATTTCTTTTGTTAAACTTATTAAAGTCCAAAGTTTCTTTATTCTGCTTGTATAATAATGTAATTTTTCCGCAGAGAATACTAAATCTTATCTTTTTGCAAAATTTATATTAATGTCAGCAACAAATTATTCCATAAAACGTTACAAATTTATGACAGTAAAGTATTTTAATTTATAAAGAAATACTTGTAAAAATCGAAATCACTCGACGGATAATTACGTATGCCGCGGAAGCGGTCGAAAAAGGCCAGTCGTGTACACGACACCTTAATGAAAACGAAGATTCCCTCCCTTTTCAAAGACGTGATTCATACACGAGCGGCTGTTTGCAGGAGCTCGCCGTCTGGCGAGCTGCGGAATTTACTAAATTTTTCATACCAGTTCGTAGGGGAACAATTTGGACAAGCCAAGATACGTTTAAAAGGTACGTCCCGTCGGGACGTATTTCCTTCGGGATGAAATTTCGCAAACTTTCCCACTCGCAATATACCACTCGTCTACAAGCATTCATCAAGAGGCCACTCTAAATCTCTTTAACAATTAAAACGTTTTTTTTTTCAAACAAAATTATTTTAACACTTTAATAATTTAAGTGCATAAAAAGATTTAAAAGTAGTTTTACTTAAAATCCTAAACAAATCACTCAGATACTATCGCACACTGTTTCGCAATTATATGTTATTAACCCGTAAAGGACACCTAGGTGCGAATTCGCATCAAGCGTTTTTAAAGTTTTATATCTTCTTAAAATAAAAAGCAAAATTAAAGCAAAAAGCAAAGCTGTGTTTCCCAATGTAAAATTTTCTGACCATTCGATTGGTAATATTTAATTTTCGAAAAAAGAACGTAATTGTTTTCAAAACTTCGTGTTAAACAAAACCGTTCAAAAGAGACGTAGCCTTTACGGGTTAATATAATATAACATAATTATGTAACAGTCAACATAATAATATAATATATAATTAATATATATTATTAATATATACATATATTAATTTAACCTTTCGAGCGCGCATAATACAATGGACACATATATTTTATTTAAGTTATTTCCCAAGTTTCGCTCTGCAATATTACTCTATTTACAATGTCTGTATTGATAGCAAATAAAAAGTTAAATGTAATTTTAATTGTGTTTTTTTTTCATTATTTCTTTTGTTTTTGAAGAAAGTTATCATTTTAGCAAGGCAAATATAAACGATACTTGCGCCCAGATTTGTGATCTTTTCATTGATGCGCCTGACAGAAGGTTAACTTAAGATAAATTCACAACATTTCACGTTTCAGATTTTCAAGAGGACAACCGATACGAATCTCGCGTCAAATAGTCCGTCATCAGATACTCTCCGGCGGAGGCAAGAGAGGCGTCTTGCATTATTACGTAGCTGCTCGGCGCACATTATACCTGCGCGAAATACGTATCCCGACACATTATTATGCTGATGTAGAGCCGTGTATTATGCGTAGACACAAGACGCGTGTTCCGCCGACTGTGTATGTACGTGCGCGCGTAACGCATATATACGGAGGCGGCGCGGACAAAAATATTTTGCGACTCCAGACGATTATTGGTTTTCCGCTCAATCGCATACTTTTTCACTCTCCTCCTCGGCTTATCGGACTATTGAAACCTGCCCTATCACCGATATACGATGTTTTTTTACTTCCGCATATTGAAACTTACCGTCGACTACATGTCGCCGCATAAAGCGGAAAGAGAGTATTGTACGCGTATCGAGCCCGACGTTTAAAGTCAAAACGTCTCGCAAACATCTCACACGTCAGCGAAAGTACATTATATTCCTCGCCTCATTCCCTTTACGGTATTTAACAAATTTATCGGATTTTCTTTTATAATAATTTCATAATTGATATATTCAGTGCCCGGAACAATTTTAATGCGACAACTGTACGTCAAAATGTCTTCAAAATGTCACGCGCGCAAAGAAAATCGGTATCAGATTGAATGACATGGTCTAACAAAAATGTAAGTATGATAGTGGCGCTTCTTACGAAAGAATTTAAAGTTCGGAAGTTTAAAACATCTCATATCCGCATGAAATGACATATAGCTATACGTATAAACTGGAGGTAACTTTTTTCATTTACTTCTCCGCATCCCATTTTGAATTCGATTTCACTGTAAATTTCACGTCAACGCGCGATTAGACGTATGATAGCGGAAACTCTACATTTTGCATCTCCGCGTCTTCTTAGTGTTATCCGATCCGGCTAAATTTTGCGTTGCGGAAAATGGAAATTCAACGCGGCCGAATGAAAGGGGAAATTCAGCTTTCAATTCTCATTTGCCTCCTGCAAAATCCTCAGAACAATTTCCTGATGTGACGGCGACCTGTCAACGGCCCCCTCTTTCGCCACGACACTTCTATTCCGTGTCACTCGCGGTATTATAAACGGATTACACCATCTTCGCGACAGCGACATCGACATCTATATCCATCGAACGAGACGACTTTTATTTGCATATGCAAAACCACGACGGTGAAAAAGAAGAATTATAATGTACAGAATCGTGCGCGCGCGTACAAATGTAATAATATTATGTAAGGATTGTAATGTTTATAGTGGGCAATTTTTAAAAAGGCGCTGCAGATGATAAATTTTGCAGTGAAAAGCACTTATTTGTTGAAGTATTTTTGTAAGACGCAGAAAAATATTACAAACTGCTCCACATCTTTATTTCCACTAATTTGCTTCTTGAATGAAATTAGTCAATGTACTTTCGTCAAATTTTCAAAGAGGAGGAATTTAATAGAATTATATACATTATTGCCAAACAAAACGCTAGACATAATATATTCATTGTAGTTAAATGCACATGCATACATACAGGTATTGCATTACAATGCGATAAATAATATTTAATAGCTTTAACATTATTATTAATTTCCATATCATTTCCGTTAAATTTGGTTTAATGTTACCGTATAATAGTTAATATCCCATTTAATACGACTATAATTAAATCCTTTATGTCTCCCGCATTTTCCCTACTTTATTTCAGAATCAAATTTATATCTGAATGTGCACTCGGCCGAATACGAATTTCAATCACACGATGTACAAATCATTTCGAATCGAGCAAACAATATCAGGTAGGGAAATTGCTTTAATTTAAGCGGAAAATGCTAAGTGACGAAGACGTAAATCGTCGAGCTCGCGCAGAGATTTAAGTTTTTCTTACACAATTCGAGATTGCTTTAACAATCCCGAGAAGAGATTATCGGCCGTTCTTAATTTCCACGGAGCTCCGCTTGCTCCACGGAGGATTTCAATTTCACGAGACTGCATCGGGCTCACAGAAAACGGAGGGGGATATAGCCCATTTCGTGCGACAACTATAGCGATGTATTGCAATTACTGGGAACCTCCCTAATCCAGAAGGAACACGCGAGTATGAGTCCGTTGCCTAAGTAGAATTAAACGACCGAGAGATAGCTAAGTACATTGCCTTTGCTAAGTCGAGCGCGCACGGCGATCCTACGGTGTATTTTCTTATTGCGGTCGCACGTATCGTAAAGCCGAACTTGAAAATAGAGCAGTGCGATAATAATCAATAGTTTCAACAAAAAACCCAGCTCTGCTCTTAATAATCCTAGAAGCCGCGGTGAAAATAAAAAGTCAAGATTACGCGTATAATAAAAAAAAAATATCTCGCTCGCGTAAATTGCTAATTATAAAATCTTGCGCGTCGCAAAGGAAGAAAATAAAGAAGGCAGAGGTGATTAATTCACTTATATTATACTTATATTGCTTCCTTATCAAAGGAACCTCCTCAAAAATCACGCGTCGTATCAGTTTACAAATAATTTGCCTTTTCCCGCTAAAATATTTATTCCGTGCCCTTTTTGTTCGCGTATCGAGTATTTCGCATAGAGTTCGTAACTGTTCATCACGAGGGGATCAATAGCTTCGTTTCACGAGTGTATCCGCGATTATATTACGCGACGAGGACGCTGCCAAGTAATCCGACGTTACGACGAAGGCGCTCGTAATATCCTCCCAGCTGAAAACAGCTGATATCTTGCGTAAGATATTCGACCATGCATACAACGGGAAACAATAATTTCGAAAATTCTGCTTAATCATAGGAAGTACATAAGCAATATGCCGAATTTGCGCGAATCGTACAATCTTATACGTCAATTTAACTTCAGAATATATGAACTTTTGAATATAAATATAATTACTTTACAGCTCCCCTAGATTAATAATTTTTCAAAAAATTTCAAATTCATCGCATCTTATTTGTGGCGCAAAAAATTGTCGCGAGAAAGAAATTCCTGCTTGTATATAACATTATATTTTAAGTCAAGTGACACTACATTATTCCGATAATGGCATTGTTACCCAACAGAATATGAATGACGTCAGCAGTATCCGGTACCGAAGGCGAACATGTTCAATAAAAGTAATACGGTGCGGTAAGCAAATACTCGACTACAACATTTTTAAGAACGTTTCGCAAGCAGCTGATATTCGTGCCGAAGCCAGGAGGTATAACATTGACCGTATAGACGTAAGATTTTATTTCCGTAATGTAGTAATCCATAGCTTTTCTAGCAACAACTATCTTTTAACAATTACAGAAAATCTACAAGCGTCCATTCAAAGAAACGAATACACACACATGAGAAAATAAATATAACGTACCAGTAATATTTTTACGCAGGAAATATAGTAATTATTGTATTATTATGCATATTACAGCATAAAAAAATTTTGCAATCCAAATAAAGTTGATTAAATGTAAATGCAATATTTTCAAATAGAAATTATTATTTAAAAATATACCTCTTTTACATGTGTCGAGTGGAAGCTCTGTGCAAAATCATGCTTACTTTTAAAATACGAAATATTGTATAATATTGCACTTTAAAACGTAGAAAATTCGAGAATATTAATCAGAAATATAAAAAAAATATGGTAATTTTACGCAAATAAATATGATAATGTAATTTCGCCCTTTACAAACACATCAGTTTAAAATCTTTTTACGTGAAACTAACTAATCAGCAAAATATATAAAATAAAAATTAATTTTAAGTTGCTTGAACTATAAAATTAATTAGATTTTTACTCGATAAAAATAAACGTACGTATGTATGTATATATATACAATATATATATATGTCTGTGTGTGTGTGTGT
>NW_012027169.1:68477-70556 GCF_000956235.1 Wasmannia auropunctata | reverse complement strand
GTGTTTTGAAAACAGATGGCTGTTTTCTCGTTTTTGCAAAATTTATTTTTAGCAAATATGTACATTGTAAGAGCATTATTGCATTAAACATTTACCATTAATACTTATAAAAAGTTTATAATAAAAAAAATAGATTGTTATAAACAGAGGCAAAAACTATTAACACGAGAAAAATCTATTTACGAATTGTTCCTCTCAAACATCATCCAAAATAAATCATCGTGCCAGTTGCCTGTGCTGTTTTTAATTATTTCGTACAAAAATGATTTAAATTTCGACCGGACTTTTTATTTCAAAAAACACGCGTCAAACACGCCTCGGAACGCAAAAGCCAACGAAATTAATACTATTGAGTGGATGCATCCGCGATACGCGTTTTCGCACTGCATCCCCATATTTGCACCGCAGCCGATAACGTACGGCAGGGCGTGCCATAGCAGTTTATCAGTGCGAATGCATTAACCTTGATGAAACCCTCCGCATCAGGAACTGCAAGATAAGGCGTGATTAACGATGGTCGCTATACTTTCTTGTGTGTCGGCCGATCGTATATATTTTATGCAGGAAGTTAACGATGAGACGGTAATTACGTTAATAAACGACCGGGCGGCTTTATAATTAACTTTTCACGTTTTTCTTTCTCAACGGTACGTCTCATTTAACTATCAGAGAAATCGACTGCATGTAATTCAGTCACCAAAAGGTATTGACAATCGATTGGACATGTTTGCCGAAGCATGTGTAATATGTGTATACCGAAGTAATATACACAGGATACTCGCGATTCTTTAAAAAAAACAATGAGGACAAAGTAACTTATAATCCGGTTAAAATAACAAGAACGAAACTGGCGCTTATTTTTCAAGTTATTGTTTCAGTCGCACGTATATTCGTTCCGCGCGTACTTGTCCTTATATATTACTATTTGTAAATTTTAATTAAAAGATTTCTTCGCAGCCAACCGGGGAATATTTAGGCATCTCGTTCGAGTGGAGCGCTCCGTATATTAACGACGGTATTCCACCTACATTTTACACGAAGCCACTCTCCTCGGAAATTCAATCTCGTGAATTTCCCGCGCGGTATGACATTACAGAATTCATTAAAACATCGCCTGGGATCAAGCACGGCAAATACATTACGTACCGACAATCGACAACTGCACGAACAGAATTAATTCTTCCATTTAGACTTTCTTCGAATAAAAGTAATGATTAAAACTATTTGTAAATATCGACAGCAAGAAAGTACAAAGATTATTGACGAAAAAAGTGTACGAATGATATAATACAAGTTTATCAATTAGCACCTGTTTTATAAATAATTTATAAACGTTTACGTTTTGTTTTCCTCACGTAAATTTCTGCACATGAACACACACAGCTTCATCAAAATCGATATCTGCATTATAAGATAACGAAATTCCCAAATAGTTTATTTGTCCAAATGTTTTTAGGTAATAATTATTTTCTCTTAAATTCTCTCATAAGTTTCTTTGTTACAATTCTTTAAAAAATAATTATTACCTAATAACTATTACCTAAAATAATTATTACCTAAAAACATTATATACAATATATATAAAAATATATATACATATGTATATTTCTTCAAACACTTATTGTTTCATTTCGTTTTTTTCTCTTCACACACTCATTTTTCTAGCATTTATTATTTTTCAATGTTTAAAATTCATTATAGGGGAAGATGGGGATCCTTCGTACGCTTTTGAAAATTTTGCTTCCCAAATTGTGTTAAATGCTTTTACACTATTAAGGTTGTATCAATAAATAGTATAGATATCCAGCTACAATAAAAACATGCAATTAAAATAATATATTAATATAACTAAACGCAGATGATTTTTATAAAACTTGAAAATCGTACTAATCTACCCTTCAGGCGGGGTAGCTTCGTATATGTAATAGGATATCTATGTACGCATGGGATAGCTTCGGATATAAACATAAAACATTAAAATTATTATTCTAAATATTTATTGACAATTAAAATTTAAATGAAAACAATCTTGTCAATAGCTAATTAAACATCTTTTATAAACTTTTGCATAAAATAAAC
>NW_012027169.1:68123-68457 GCF_000956235.1 Wasmannia auropunctata | reverse complement strand
TATCCCCTGTGTGCCTTGTCGACTCAGTTGGGCGGAGCGCGTGCCCCGAGGGCTTCGTGCCCCGGCGGTCACGGTGTTCTAGAGCCAAGCGTGTCAGAGTGGCGTGAGGCCTCGGCCGATCGCCGTTTGTACTCCCGCGTGATCCGATTCGAGGACACTGCCAGGCGGGGAGTTTGACTGGGGCGGTACATCTGTCAAAGAATAACGCAGGTGTCCTAAGGCCAGCTCAGCGAGGACAGAAACCTCGCGTAGAGCAAAAGGGCAAAAGCTGGCTTGATCTCGATGTTAGATCGGAAGAGCACACGTCTGAACTCCAGTCACTTAGGCATCTCGT
>NW_012027169.1:43626-68103 GCF_000956235.1 Wasmannia auropunctata | reverse complement strand
GAGTTCAGACGTGTGCTCTTCCGATCTTTTAACTAAAATAATTTTTTTAATTAAGTAACAAATAATATATATACATATACGAAAGATACCTTCATGCTTGTATACGAATCTACCCCAAATTCAAAAGAAAATAATTACGCTATTTTTTATAGAATTCACTAACAATACGATTTTATCAATGATTAAAGTAAAATTTTAAGACATTTTACATACTAGAAAAATATTGTTCTTGTTTATAACCTTAATCAAAGATATCTTAAATTACTTGTCAAATACCTTGGAAAATTTACTCAGACAGCGCAATAACACGTAATATCCTGTTCTGTCGGTTTACATAGTCCGACTAATATGAAATTTTACTGGCATGTGACCGTGCAATAAGACTAACTAAATATGTATAGATGTGTTTCGAATCTGCGCGATTCTTCCCGAATCACTGAATGTATGTACCCCATGTACGAAGGATCCCCTAATGTTAACAACAATTGTTGTACAGTCGCATTGCGGTTTTATACTCCGCGAGAGAAGTATGAAAACCGAATTTAGCAATTAATTTTTAAAAGAAAAGTTGAATGAAGCTTTTTGCAACTAATTTGCAATTAACTTTTGGGTAAAATGTGATTTAATAGCAAAACTCGTACAATATAAACGTATATAAATAACGTAACGAAGTTATTAATTATTTGACAATAGAACACTAAATTGGCAATCTTGCAAGTTTATGGAATAACTGAAACTACTGCAATCGTCCTTATTTCCTAAAATCAATAATATAATTTTTTTCCTTTGTTTATAAAATATATCGCCAGAAATCTGAACGTCTTTGACGGAGGTACGACCTTACGAGCATTTGCGATCCTTTCTGTTGAACTCTTTAATTAATATAAGTTTCTCTCAACGACTTTCGCGATCGGCCGTCCGACAGCCTGCGGCGAGGGTTTTTAATTAACAAGCCGTTCTCTAAAAGCGCGTAATTGCTCGGTGTGTAATCAAGAAGCAACGACGGCATGTACACGTCCCGCTTCATTCGCCTCTCTCGTGAGATTTGCTTCTTCCGTTTATGATACTGACAATGAGTGTATAAACGTATATTGCTAATAATTGGATTTAAGCGGGAAAGTAGGTACGTTAATATTATAATAGCAATTTCTTCGCTTATTCATACAATACAAAAATTAAAATAGAAGACAAAATAATAATTGCTAAAATAGAGAATAAAATTAAGTTCAACTAAGGGATATTAGTTAATAATAGACATACTTTTTCAAATAAATTCAGATAGTACTTGTCAAAATTTCTGGTAATACATTATAGCTTACATTATGTACTAAACTTTGCTCACGAGTTGTCTTTCAATTTTAATAACGTAACTAATTATTGCATTATATATTTTACAAAATGTAATATTAAATTATACTTAATATAATATACTATGTACTCAATATAATATGTAATATTATACTTAATATAATATTACATAATATTGCATTATTCTATCTGTGTATGTACTCATAGCATTATAACACGCATAGCACTAGAAAATTTACGTAAACGTGCAATTCTATTGATAAAAATAACGACAGAAGAAATTTCAAATATTGTATTGATTTCGCATTGTGTCATCGCTGTTGCACAAAATGCAAAATTACGTATTGCGCGTTAAGCTAGTATAACAAGACTGTAGTTTTCTAAAGAGCTATGAAGCTCGCCGCAGTAACGATAAGAGCGGATGAGTGGCATTGTACCGATATTTAAGCACGCAATGCGCTAATCCCCCACGTTGCCTCGAGGGCAACTTTCGCGAAACTTTTAATCACGCGAGAGTGTCGGAATACGTGGACATGAACGAGCACGTCCGTACCATCTTTTCCTCATGTAGGCCGCTCATTTTTCCGCCACTCAGCGAAATGAACCCAGCGGCCGTTAAAAGTAAAGACATGCTAATTGACACGATTACATCGCGCCGGCGTGTTGCTAATGGACTTTTTTTTGGAAGCGCGAATGATATAGGAAAACCGGTTCAAACCGGACGATAAGTAAATCTACTTCCGGTACTTTCACGTATCCCTCTTGTCAGCATATCATTACGCAGCGCTTATAAATATATGTTTTGTGAGCGACAAGGAAAATTGTATTGCTCAAGATGCTTCTATTCTAACAAAAAATTATCACGCGATATTTTTTTCATTCGAGAGAAACAGATAGGTAATTAAGTATTTATATAAAATAATTAAAATATTCTTATAAAATAATTAAAAATGTTTTATAAAATATCAAAAGAAAGAACGCAAAAAAATGCTAATTATTCGCTACATGTTAATAAATTGCTAGTAGTAGACTTAAAGTAGAATTAAATTTTCGCACATTTTGGAGCACGATAAATTAAACTTGAAAAATGTTTTTTTCTTAATCTGCTCTTAAAAATCAAAAGAAATTTTAATTGTCAAATTATGCAGTAAATAGATATTATTTATGGTAAGATATTTCTAGAAAAAAATATTCTCTCTTTTTTACAATGTAACAGAATTTATTTACATAACAAGAGCGCGCAACTCTACTGAAAAAAATAGGACCTTTACAAATTGTTACATTGATACGTTGTGTCAACATTGTTAGTATTGTTACATAATACGAAGTTAAGTACATATTCCACATTATTCCAGTAGAACTGTAGCTTTTAAAAAACAATAAAAAATAAAGTTATGTAATTGTCAATAGTTTTAAAAATTGATCTTTGAGAAACACAAAAAATAAATATATTAAAATTATTATTAAAATATATTAAAAATTTATTCCAAGGTACGTGATATATTAGTATACAATCTCGAATTTACGTTTTATTAAAAATTGTGCGGGAATATTTTGTCATGAAGAAAATTGCCGTAGATAAAATTAAACTTATCTTACTAGGTTACATTCGCGTAATCGCGGCGATGATTAACGAGACTTTCACCCAGATATCATAATAGATAGAAGCGTACTTACAGTTTTCCGCCACAGTTACGACTGTTTCACGCGAGAAGGTGTGAAAGAGCGCGTTGGGTAACCGATCAGCCTCCGTGAAATCGGCATTTTACCGAGTATACGGTAATTTACTGGCCGGAACCATGATGATTATTTTTCAACTAAGCACTCTATTTTTAAGCGATTGGCTAGGCGGTCAATTATCTCGTATGACGTAAACTCGAAGGTTGAGGCACGTGTTAAACGTTCGCCTTACAGTTCTGTTATTTATTTAACGAGTATTTAGAAATAAGCTTTCGTGCACAGACTTGTGTAATCACAAGCAAATATAATGACGAATATAGAAACGTTCACGGCATTAAACAATATTGTGTAAAGAGAATTTTTTCCTTAAACAAAAAAAATTGTTCTGTTAAAAAAGATATGTTTTTACCTAATAAGCAAGATTTTGCGAATGCAAAATCTTTGTGCCTTTTATCCAAAATAACCATTACATTAATAAGCGTCTAATCACAAGATAAACATTTTTTTAATTAAAAAAATATGTATAAATAAAAAAAAATTTAACTTTCGCTATTTTGCTTCATTTAAATCGGACACGTATGGATCTATTTTATTCTAATTCTTACTCCTTTTTAGTGTATCAGGATTAAATCGCTTTCACTTTCCTCAAATGCTTATTGCATTATCATTCGCAAAAACGCGCGCGCGCGCGCGTGGTACGTGTGTGTGTGATGTATGCGAGTGTTTGCAGTGTATTAAGCTCGGATCCGTGCGGGTTCGTTAAGCCCAACTGACTGTGCGGATCAGTCATCGCTGTGGTAGCGTGGAAATCGGGCGCATTGAATCAATAGGCGGCATTTCACGAGAGATTATTCCGGACACGATTAGAAGAAGAACGGAGTAAATAGCCGGAAAGTGGAGCAGCTACGAGATATAAATAACTGCGTCCTTTCGGATCGGGCAAATCTTTATTACGCTCGCGACGTATATAACACGCCAAGTAAATGTAGATGACTAAGCGCGACGTTCGTCTAAACTGCTGCTAATTGCACCAGATTATTATTGCCCTTGTCAAAA
Source organism: Wasmannia auropunctata (assembly GCF_000956235.1). Lineage (NCBI taxonomy): Eukaryota > Metazoa > Arthropoda > Insecta > Hymenoptera > Formicidae > Wasmannia > Wasmannia auropunctata. The sequence continues at coordinate 64,059 of NW_012027169.1, read as the reverse complement.
CTGTCGTAAGCGAGATATCGCGGAAAGGAGTTTCTACGTGTTCTAAGAAATTTAAAAAAAAGACATCTGGTCAGTCGTTTGCAATCGAATATTTGCAAACCGTTCAATCTGTTGCAAGAATATTCCCGCTGATGAACGTGACGATGATGGAAGCGCGCAGAAGTTATGATTATCCTCTCCATTTTCGCGATTATTCCTTTCGATTCGATTGATCAATTAACTGAGCTTATTGACGGATAGATGGGGGCTCACTTTCGAAACTTCTAGCGCGCGCAAATGCCTTCACGATTCAATACATCATTCTAGACCGCAATAGATTTTCACGCGTTGAAATATTTTAAGTATAACTTATCTCTTATAAGCATGAATGGTATATTGAATATCTCCTCTATAGAAGATAGGCAATTATGTATAATTTCAGACATTTCCTATTGTGATATCTTAACAAATCAATCATGACCATGAGTTTTGTATATACGTGTATATCACGTGTATACAATGTTCCCCAATTAACAGCGTAGCAATTAAATGTTCTAAAGAACTGCGCAACCGCATTTCGTTTGAATTCCTGCCGAATGCAAAATATTACTAGAAGGCGGTTCCATTAAAATCTATATTTCAAACTTCTCATATCAATCACACTATTTTTTATGATAAACCAAATTTCATACGTCAAACCAGAACATGTATATATTTATATTATTTCTAATGCAATAGAAGAACACATATATATATATACACGCGCTTTTTTATTTTCTGAAATTAAGAGCTAATTAAAGATGAGCAGGATCGTTCGATGACTCAAAAATAGAACGACAAACATTCTGTAACATGTTATTTTTACTTCGAGGCGTTTATTAAATTGATACGGAAAATGAGTCGCACAGAGTTTCGAGAGTTCTTCTCTCTCGCTGAACACGATGACATTACGATCCCTCGCTGATGATCTCGTTATTCCATGAACCGATATAATTCGACTTTAAATATCCGACATTTCTATAAGGCGACACGCTACATATACGCGTCCTATCGTGTACACAAAATTCGGATCAAGAGATGTGAAATAATATTTAATTAATTTGTACGATTATCCGATGAACAACAAAAAGTATTAATAAAAAAAAAATTGGCGACGTTTTTCTTTGATCTTTCGCAAAATTTGCAAAATTGCCGCCGCAATTTACTAGTTAATTCAAATTAATGTTTAGTTCGCAACCGTAAACAGCGTTGTGCGGCGAAATTATTTACCTTGCGTAACGGACGTGATTTAACGAGATTAATATGCGCGGTGATCTGTAATATTCCTTGTTTCTAGTAAAATATTCCATTAGCGGCCAAAACGTAACTATAGCTATTAAAGCAGCATTAAATTTAAGCTTGTTATGCGCTTGATGAGGCAGTCGATCAACGTCGATGTAATAATTGTGTAACGATCACGTAGAAGCTGATATTTATGATAATTACAAGATCATACAAATATGAAAGGTTTTCTTACATAAAGAGTATCCTCGTCAATTAATAAATATTAATATTTCTTATATTTTCTATTAATCGGTTCTTTATTTCATTTTCGCCCATTTGTGTAACTGTTATTAGTGTTATTACATATGGAAGACAAATCTCCAACTTCTTTGCATGTTTAATTCAAATAATTGAATTATAATAATATTGTACATACAAATTTACTGCATTGCGACAGTATAAATAGTTCAAAATGGACATTAATTTATTCCTTCCTACTAACGCATTACATTATATCGTCGATAATATTACAATTATCCATGTTTTTTATAACTTTATGATTAAAAGCACTTTTAACGTTTATGTAAGTCTTTAACTTTTTGCTCTCCATGTTAAAATTAGTTATTATATTATAAAATTATCGGGGACGTGTATTAATTATTATCACGTATATAACACATTAAATCGTAATATAATGTCACTTGTTACCGAAACATATATTTCGCAAAAACTCTCACGTTTACGATGCACGTATCAGACATTGAAGTTCGCTAACTGACGGATATCAGGGGCATATGGAAAGCCCGGTAACAACCGCTGGTACGATACGAATATTCGCCGTCGTGCACGTTACGCCATTATCTCGGGTTTATCTCCGGTGCACGGCTAGTTTTGTAATGGTGTAATATCAGCACCCCCATACGGGAATCGACGGATCCGTAACGATTGCACTAACACATCTCATACAAGTCTTTAACTTCGCAATCCGGATTGCGGGTGCAATCGATGCATAATTTCCATCTGCAGTGATGACAGCGTATTGAACGCGCAAACGGAACTTTTTGTTTTAATTATTCAGAAAACCCTCGCTTATTAATCCGTAATAATTTAAAAAAAAATTTGATACTATAACAAAAAATATGTATAAAATTGTATCCACAACTAACAAATTGCTTTTCATCTTCTTTGAATAAATCAGAGTAGATTTTTTTAGCAAAAATATGGAGCTCACCATTCATTATAAGTTTTTAAATCTGTTAAAATTCATTTAATTTGAAACATATAATGAGATTTTTTTAATCTCAGCTTATTGCCCTTCAAAAAATTCTTCAATCTTTTATGACTTTAAAGATATTGTCATAAACTTTATTTTTAAAAAATCGACTAAATTATAATCATTAAAAAAAATAAAATGGGGAATCTTCTAAAATATTCTATATATTTAAAATAATATTTAAAATAATAATTATCAATTTATAGAATTATAAATTGGCACTTATACGTTTATTTTTTAAATAATGCAACTAAAAGGATCAAATTAATATTGTTTAAAAAACCAAAGTTCATCCCCAAAATTTTTATATATTATAAAATTAGAACCGATGATTATCAACTCCATCAAACCGTGCAAACGCAGTGAATGCGTGCGCTTTATTGTAACGAGGAAGGTATACGAGTATAGGCATGCCGTAATTACAGCATCCTCGGCCTTTAAAGAGACATCAGTTCCGAGTACCCTATGTCGTGTGCCTATGCCGAGCATGACGGTGGGCGGTCATGCGAGTTATCTAACGGTGATACGTGTGCGCCGAGTTGTCGCGGCTGCCGTGGAATTCGGATATCGTTATCGGGCATTAATCGCGAGGCCCCCGCAATTTAGGCAGGCTTTATGACCGGAATTTGCGTAGCTACGTGGTCTTCCTGTAGATCTATTCAAGCCTACGTTCCACATTCGCGACGAGAATGAAGTTTATGTTCTCGAGCATACTCGTATACAGCATCCGAGAGCTGTCCGACCATAGAGTCACAGAGACGAAACATAAATATCTCGCATCGACAAAAATATCAACTGTCATTGTTGCGAGAAAAAAAGTAAATAATAAAAAAAAGAATTCATTAAACCATCATGTTTCCGACTGAAGTAATATTTTTTGCAATAACTTTCTTTACAGGTTTGGGGGAGAGGGGAATCTTACAGATGCAATTAGCATCGAAAAATATTAAATTGTTCGTCATTTTAATTAGTTACAAGTTTCCGGCTTTGTGTAAAGAGCTGTGTTTCAAGACCGACAAACCGGCGGCGCGGCGCGCAGATCATGTGGTTGGATATTGTAACAATAAGAATTTCATATACCAACACCCGTGTCGGCTCTCATAAGCAATTATTTCACTATATTTGATTTATTCTTTGGAGCCTATTCCTTCTATTTAATTTCATTTTCATTAAATTTTATTACTTACATTAAAAGTTTATCATTAACGTTTAAATTAAGTTGCTTAAATTAAGATTTTATTGTTAATGATTGACATAATTAAAACTAAAAATTCAAAAGCATAGTTGAAAAAACGTCGAAATTGTTATTTTTCAATAAATGACAGCCAATAATTTACCTTCTCTTTTTTAAAGATTACTGTACATCGCGATAAACGTGTAATCAATACTGATATCGAAGGTACACGTGCACTTGTTGTGAAAACAAACGGATTAAATGCAAAAACCGCAATAATCCAGTTATTTACTGTACCGCGAGCATGGAGCTGAAATTGTTGACATGTGACAATGAATTTATATCAATAATAAAGTTCATATTTATTTATTCTGGAATGTGGAAGTGTGCTCGCTGAGTAACTCGGATCGATGCCATCATGACCCGTCGCCGTAATGTGATTTGGCTTTTAGGACACGGTGTAGAAGGATTTACTGCTGAAATGGCGACGCGCGCGTTTACGGTAACGCGGCCTGACGTCGATTGGAAGTTATAATACCGTGGACACGCGTCCAACGCAGAATATTCATGGCGCTATATTGATTATCACACCACGGGAGAGGGGGCATTACGTTTGGAAGAAATGCTGAAAATCGGAGCCGTAATCAACGACCGATTTTGCTCTGGTGCGCAGTAGTACGGTAATGATAAACTTAATATGACGTGCTGAAAAATGAAGCGACGTCGCGAAGTTCGGTGATTCCATCCAAACTCGCGCACGACATCACGCTTAATCCACCGAATCGTCAATGGTCGAAATGGGATTTTCGTCGCTTTGTACAAAACAATCGTTTTATGAGAAATGACGAACGGGACAATAAATATTTCTTCCATTCTCAAAAATTGCTCGCGAGCTTTGCTGACTGCTTCTCAAAGTAGATCTCTCAGCTCCGATCGCTCGCGTATTAATGCTGAAACCATACTTTCCTACGGCGATACAGTAAAATTTCTATGGATACGCTACAAATGCGATATTGTCGGAAGAGTGTACGGCACGAGAATCCCGAAAGGGAGTTTCCTAACTCGCGGAATTACCCTAACTTCCTCATTGCATGTAAATGCAGCGCGCGCTGACTAGGAGCACCGGGGCTATACGTTCGCCGCGTGACATCGGTCTGTTTATACGTGTCAACGTAATTCCGGGACTATTCAGCGCGCGCGCGCTCGAGCTCGAGCTCGAGCTCGCGCGCTGTATTAGAATCAGTTTCTCGCTCTTGAAAAATATCTCGTCTGCGAAACGGTACGCCGTCATTAGCGATACAATGCTACCCAGAATGTGTACGCTCGCGCGCCACCGCAATAATCGCATTATTCCGGCTCGATTATTCGCGCGCACGTACGTTTGTCGTTTCGGAAGGACACGTACGAGGCGGAACAACCCGTAGAAACACATGGGAATCTTATACGACGCAGCTACGACACGAGAATTGCAATTAGTGATATAAATCCGCTTTGAATCACCCGGGAGAGTCTGTTAACCACCTGCAATTGCAGCTAGCTCTGACTCGTAAATAAAAGAGAAACTTTTAATTAAGAAATTCACACACAATGCCTCGCGTATGTGAGGTCGCTATTAATTTAACAACTGCAAGGATTGTTAACTTCACACATTATAATTAGACTAATTACACGACAAATCTACGATACTTGAAATATTTTTAAATAAGCAAAAAATATTTTGCACCTAATGTTTGATGACTGTTAGCTCGATACGAATTTAACAAGGCACGGCCTTTAACGCTTCCAAAGCGGTACTTTATTTAATACGGCTATTCCCCGCGATTGAAAGGCGTCATTAAGCAGTTTCTACGGCCGATGTACAAAGGTTAATTAATTGGTCCGTCGGAAGAGCCAATTACCATTCGTTTAACTCGCCAACACTGGTAAACTTCTTTCTGCGCTTTAACGCAATTTCGACGGATATACAAGGTTTTAATAAAAGAACCTTTCAGCTTTTGCGGACTTATGTTTGATATAATCGCCGGCGTTCATGATAATAAATTAATCAAAAGTTAAATTGGAGAATGAATTCTACTATGTAATCCTAATTTAATAAAGCAACAACATTCTGTTGATTAAACAAAACGGGCGAAAATTCGCCTAATTATTTCGATTACGGAGTCAAACAGTGAGATTAAAAAGTTACAGAAAATAAAACTTTATAAACATATAAAAAGTATTGTTACAAAGTTAAAATCGAATATTTTAAATTGAACTATACAGAATACTGAACGCGCTTTCTCTTTCATCCTCACGCAGTTAATTAGTAAATAATTTCATAATTAAATATGTTCACTTCATTATTTCTTCACTGTATGATATTATAAATATGATTATAAATACGTGCAGTAGAAAATTCAGTTCAGAATCATTCAATAAGCTTAATTGACTATCGCTGATAAAAATAATCTCTTTCATTAATCGTTAATATTTTATTAGAAGGATATACGGAATATAGCGTCAATTGGAGATAATTAAATATGATAGCGAAGCATTTTCCAATAATTAAATAAACATTAATTATTTATTATTAAATGTATTATCAATCAATGCTTAATAATATCTCATAGTGACTAATATTCTTTCGCGTGGCTGGAAAATATTGCACTCCTTCATTTACTTGACTGATATTAATTCCATTGATCAGCAAATAATTGTTTCCCAAAATAAGATAATTTACAACGTTTGTCCTGCATATTAAAAAGTACTACAAAAAGTATACGTAAATAGACATTAATATACCACTCGTTAATTCTCGTATTTCTAAATTTCGTCCAAAAGCGACAGTTTACAGACCAAAATATTTTGCCAATAATCCATCGGCAACGCTTGTCGCATCGCTTGACGAAACGTTTTTTTCCATGATGAAATCGCGATGACGAACCAAAAAAAAGAAGAAAAAATAGCACAACGTCAAAGGCAAACGCAGGGGAGGGTTACGAGGCGCGATAAAATTCGCGCATGTAAATGCCTTTCCAACGATTTCCATCCGCAGAGCGTGCGTCCGAATTTCCATGTGTATGCGACGCGACAGGAGAAAACACGCGAAAACCGGATAACGCGGAAAATACGAGAGCCCGCCCGACTTTCGATTCCCGTGCGTTTTTCGCAATTAGCTGCAGCGCGCGCTGCGAAACGTCGCGTTTTCCCGGAATCTGCAAATATTGCGTTTACGCATATACGAATATATACGTACCGTGTTGGGTTACACGTCAAAATAGTATCGCGAAGGGAGGGAGGGAGAGAGAGAAAGAGAGAGAAAGAGAGAGAGAGAGAGAGAGAGAGAGAGAGAGAGAGAAAGAGAGCTTTGGAAAGTTCGCGAATTAGATTTTTGGAAAATTTCCCTCGCGGTAGCTGAATTTTGCACGTTGTGCACTGAAAATATTGGTCTTATGGTAGAGCTTCCGAAATTGGATCGCTCCCCGTTATAAACTTGCTCGCGGCGGAATCCTTTAATTTTCAATGTTACATAACGTATAGCAATTACATATCGGTAATCGCTAAATGCAATTAAAAGTCGAATAAAAAAGTAAACGTTTGTAACACCGAGAATACACCATTCTGGGACGTAATTTTGAAAATGTGTTCCTCTGCCAGAAGAAATTTATTGTAAGTTGAAGTTATAGATCTACGTGGCTGTGCAATATTTGTAATAGACTGCCAACGTACACAGCAGACAATGTTATCTCTACAAATTATGGGTATCATCGAAATTTGAATATTCATTATTCATATAGGTTAGCTATCGTGGTTACCTCGGCAAAATGTATTCCACCTGATGACCTTATTTGCGAAATAATGCCGCGATAATAAATAATCACGTAATTAGCGACGTTACAAACTGCGGAGAGGTACTTGTCCATAATTATTCGATTAAATTATTTTAACGTAATTATATATAACTTCTTCTTCAAGCGTAATACGTAGATGGTTTGTTTGCTCATTGAAAACGGTGAACTCTTTACGTAATTTCTATAGAAGATATAAAAATTGTGGGACAAATGCTTATTTGCTCTTCTTCAGAGAACGTTCTCAAGATAAAGTAGCCAAGATTGAAAGCAATCCTGAACTTCGCTTTTATAACGATAACATTGAAAAAGAAAAGAGAGCGGTTACGTGTGTAAATATAGAAAAGAATTTCTGCATTTGTCGCAAAAACCGTCTCGCAACAATAAAAACATTAATTAATAATGCGTGCAGCGAACTTAAAAAAAAATATAATTCCAATTGATATTAATAATTATAAAATAAAAGTATCAGAAAAGAGAGAAAATTTAATATCTGACTTACGGCTAACTTCTTATCTTATAAATTTTTGCTAGTCTGCTAGTAGAATTTGGCGTCTAAGCTTCTCTCAACAAATTACTTGTATATGCATGCATGCTCATATACACGTGTGAACACAAACGCAACACGCGCATTTGCTTATCACGAAAACTGATAGACCATGCGAATATATTATGGTATTTCGAAAGTTTATCTTTCTCTTTCTCAGCAGCATAATCTTATAAAATAAATAAAAAACTTATAGAATACATATATATTAACGATTTTTATAATAACGATAAATATATTAACGATTTTAACACAATAAATTGAGAGAAGGCCAATGAACGGTCATAGCAAGATCTTGGTGCTTCTATGTAATATTTTTTCTACATGAATTTTACATACATATTCTATAGGGGGGGGGGGGGTTTTATTAGATGCCGGTTAACATCAGTAATTATTAAATTGATTATCAAAATATTATCATATTTAATAACGTGATAATACTGTTCTGTTTCAAGTAAAGATCTGTGTTGAATCCAAAAGTAACGGCACGCGTTGAAACTAGAATACGTATGTAAAATTCACACAGAAATACTAGAAGCACCAAGTTCTTGTTATGACCATTCATTGACCTTCTGTTAATTTATTGTGTTAAAAACACTTATACGGTCGGAATATACATACATATATATATATGTATATATATATATAGTTTAATAATTTTATTTATGCCAAAATTTAATCAGATTTCTAATAGAAGAAATGCATCTTAAATGGTTCTAAATTGACAAATATTATACTTGTGATTATGAAAATCGTACATCATCTGATGATATTTAGAGAACAAGAGCTTATATTTTATTAAATATAATTTATTTTTACAAAAATTTTATGGTTACATTATCAAGTTTTATGATAATGTAATCATAAAATTTGCGACAATGTAATTATAAAATTTTAGAAGCAACTTACATGCAAATAATGTAATAAAGAATTTAATTAACTCAATTTTTCTCCGTATTTATAATTTACGTTCATAATTACGGGCATAAATATTAAATATCTCATCATTTCGTAATTATGCTTTGAAATAAATAAATTTTGACAAAAAAAAAGGAAATTCTCAATTCGGAAACTATATGTGACATATCGCAATCTGGTGACAACTTGACGGAATATCCTGCAGAAATGTCTGCACGATATTCTGTCATATGAGTTCGACTGGCCATGAAAAATATTTGCGAACTGCTTAAAAGCGGGCGCGCCAATATGTGCAGCGTTCAAGCCTCGACATGTTACGAAAAACCTCATCTAATGCGATCCTCCTCTCTCATCGTTTCAAACCCCTTCTTCCTCTCTATGCGCGGCCTCTCCTAGATATTTCTTGCTAAAATATTCAGGCAGCCGGGCTTCAGCAAACATTTTTGCCGATATGTTCATATTCGAGGTATATTGTTGAAAAAATTATGTTCTGCTTCAAAAACGCTCAGGTGTGCTCTTTTTATTTTTAAAATATATTAATATATCAATGTATCCACATATATAATATATTAATGTATTTAGATAACAATTTGAATATTTATCTTGTATACACTATTACACTATAAAATAATTTTTTTCTAACCACTACGTGTCCCAATTTAAAAAAAGCAAGAGAAAAATTTTTTAGAAGTATTTTAATTTGCACAGAGATTTACAAAATAACAGAATAATTACGTGTGCAAAAAGTGATCAAATTTTAATACCTTTAAAGAATTTGTTCGATATTTACGAGCTTTTTAGCTATTTCAACGTAATGCTATGAACGATTACAATGTACAAAAGACAGACACCTTCGCTAACGGAAATGCCTATATACTGCCGATAAAAGTGAAATTACGAGGAATTTTCATTAAAACGCAACAATGTATACCCTACACGTCCCTCTCATGTGTCTGTACTCTTATTGCGATCAATAAAAACATTACTTGCATACTGTGTACCCATGTGGACAATATCAATATGTTGGATCGAACCAGGCGGGAATTCCTTTAACACAGCCGAGCGCATGTAACAGCTGGCACACAATATATTTTTCAATGCAAAAGAGGTTCGCATTTTTTACACAAAGGCTAGGCAATGACATACATTATGTAATAGAACGCTGCTTAGAACGTTGTTTTTCAATTTGCATCTAATTGTTTCATATAATTTTAAATGTGCATTTATATATTACGCACTTGTACACGTGTATAATAAACGTAAACTTTGTTACGTTGTATATGTCGCAATACGTCTCGCTTTCAAGTTGCGGTCACGTTGATACGAGAACTTTTACAAATCACGTTACTTGCGGCCCTCTCGCGGTTTTTTTTCTTCTCAACAAGTAAAACAGCAAAACGGCGAATCTTCGCTTCTGGTTATTTGTATCTTCCCCTGCCCACCATCTCTCTCGGTTAATCGGCCCCCTCTCACGAGCAACACGAGCTCATTTTTCTCGCACACTGAAAAGCAGCAACGCCATAAATTTTCACGCGAGTCAGTTAATCTTACCCACCCGTTGCAGGTAGACTTAGGGACGCGTCGGGGATTGTTATTTCATCTGATGCAACCCTTCGCGCGCGCGCGCGCGCGCGTAAGCACCGTCTTCTAACAACCCTTTTACCTCATAACTCTCACCCTCTAAATCCCTCCTTCCTTTACGGACGGCGTACTCCGCGCGCTTTATCTCCGACATTTGTGGAAAATGCATCGAAGTACGGCGGAAGCGCCATAAATTTCACTGGCGGTACCGCGAGTGATCCAAATCGAGGGCGGATACCGGCGCGATCGCGGGTGAATCGACGATCGAGCGTCATCGAAAATGAACTCTCTCCGGCGATTATTCAATATACTTATCGTCGTGACAAAATGCAAAATCTACTGCCGCATAATTCAAACGTATTCCCTACGCGTTTTCAGCATGAATATGCGCATTACCCGTACAATGAAATAAACAAATTCAGCAGAAGAAAAGATTATTCATGTATAACTGGACTCACAAATCAAGTGTGTATAATCTTTACAACATGCAATCAATTTAAATTTACGAGAATTTTTAATTTATAAGTTAAGTAAATATTAATAAATACACAGAATACATCTCAACCTGATTTAATCAAGAAAATTATTTTAGAGCATACGCTTAAATATTTATAATTAAGTATAATATTTGAATTTATATAATTTATTTAACTCCTAATACGTTCAATCTTGAAGTATTTAATTGCGAAATATTTACTTCGCAAAAATAAATGATAGAAACGAGATTTCTAACGCTACCGGATTATGTACTGTGAATTCTCATAAAGTTAAGATTTGCGACAGCAAAGCATAAAACATGTGAAATTCAATAATGAAACAAGTTTCTGACATTAGAGATGTAAGTATGTAAATATGAGACTTAACCTAACCACAATGCTTCATCTAACAACTAACTTCATGAAGACAACTACAACTCAATAAAAGTAAAGAACTCTGTTATTAAGAATTTATCCCGCCCTTGTAAACAAATATAACTCTAAAAAATAAGATTTAATAAAGTATAATATTATATAATAAAATCATTGTAGTATTTTCTTCTCGTATAACAGCATCCTATCGCTATAATATTTAATAATTGTTTTAATTACGTGCAAATTTTAATTAAAAAATTTTTATTTTCTAAAAAGTGCGCTCACTTTTTAGTTTCTGTAGAATTCATTTTAAAATAAAATTCTTTTAATAAAGAATGACGACTATTGCTTTGCAGATTGCGCAAAAGACTCACGCTGCACCATTATACCTTCCAGTGCGTCTTTTTTAATATATATCCTCGGCGTTTTAACTGAAAAGAGAACGATTGGAGAAGTTCGCGCTGCAATAGTGCAATTGGAAAAAAAATACGAAAGTATAAACTTCCGATACTTCTCACGACATTAAACGGGCGCGTCGATGCGCCAAATGGAACGTTCGGTAGCTCGATATCAGTCGTGATTACAGTCGTTCCTCCGGAGATCAGAGCCAGTAAACATTCGGCGATACGTGCTCAAGCGGTGTTGAGCGATATTGCCTTACGTCGAAAGCAATTCATTCGATCAATTGGCCCAATCCATTGTTTAATGCGAGTGGAAGGAAGAGAGAGAGAGAGAGAGAGAGAGAGAGAGAGAGAGATCGTTACATAAGCACTTTTGTTCCCAAGTACTCCTTTCGATCATAACCAAGGCTACTTCTTCCTGATTTTCCTTAGAAGTGGGAAGCAGCATGTGGCATATAGCCCTTACACTTTTCCCTCGATAGCGATTACGTGCTTGGAATTGCTAATCTCCAATTATGCTAATTTCCGATTGCACACACATCGATTTGTTACGATAACAAATACAGAATTCATTAAATACTCTACTATTTGTTATGCATATTATTGTCAATCTATCGGGTTTACTTTGCACGAAGTTTGATACTTCGCTCTCAAGAAAGAATAATCAGCTGTTGTTAAAAGAATAATCAATGCCTCTTTAGAAGAATCCCCTTCAAATTACTAAAGACAATTAATAAATGTATTAATTTTATTACTTGTATAATTCATGTAACAATTCATTTGCAAAACTGATACCTTTAAAAGAGACGATTGGATATTTTTGTATACGTAACAATAAATTCCGAAGAATATAGAAAATGTGAAACTTTTTTTCGCTCCATTATTGCACGGTTGCTAACTGCAATTGCATGCAATTTCCAACGGTTTCCCTTGATATAGCTCTACCAGATAATCCGATAAATATTCCATCATTGTTCGGGGTTGGATCGAAAGTCCACCGTTCCTATTTCGAGACATCACGTCGATCCATTCAAACCCAATCGATTGATACTTCCACCTAATGAACTAAGCACAATACTTCGTGCAGGCGTATAGATATCAGATCGCCTTTCCGAAGAAAATCGTTCTTTTCACGCCCGTAAACGGGAATTTATGGCGGCACGATAAAATTCGGCTTCAATAGCCGAACAGGCAGTAAACTCTCCGGCCACGTCTCTTTTAATAGACCGCAAAAAGTTAATTAAAAAATAGACGAGAATTGCCGCGACGTTCTTTATCCTGAGCGGGCGAGAATGTAAAATCGAACTCGATTTATAAAAATTTTTTGTGTACTAATTGCTTGCACGACATTTAAATATATAGTCTTTCCTATCGCGATATTTCAGTTTCGCGAAAGAGTTGATGAAAAAAAAATTCGCAAACCGTAAAGCGGCGATATTTCTCCCCGTATCGTGCACGTGGTGGCACGCTCTCATACAGACGGTATTTAAACTGCACTTCCTCACACGCGAATGTTTTACGCGCGGTGACCGTGAAATTAGTCCCGACGGGCTAATTTTCGCGTTGTTCTCACATCCGCTGCAAGAACATCAACATGCATAAAAAATGCAGCGCGCGGCCGTTTCGCCAATTCTATACCATTTCGCCGTTCGCACGAAAGTCGAGGAATACGAGACTGCGGGCGTGCATTTTAGAACGCACGCAAATTTCCCATTTCTCGAGAATACGAAAAATAAATCTCGCGTCAATGTCATATAGATAAAGTTTACCGATATTGATCCGGAAGAAATGTCGCGGAACTATTTCGATTGGAATCGACCTTCCGCTAGTTCGCAGCTAGCCGGATGCTTGGAATCGTTTCGAAAACTATTCGAGTGATCATGATAGGATAACGGCTGGATGACGGCTGAAAAAAACGGAAGCTATCCAATTGCATGCCTTTTCGAACCTTTCGGTTACCACGACGACAGGTCGACCTCCCCCCCCCCCCTTCCTCGAAAAGCATACCGTATATTTGTCGAATCGATCGCCGCTGATATAAATCGACGCTTTGTCCCCGGACTAACTCACACGAACTTGTTAATTAGTTAATGTCGTAACGCAAAACGCGTATTGTGCAACGCGCGCGTAAACATCGAGGCGAACGTTGCATAATGCAACCCACGCGCGCGGTCGCGTATTTTGGTCGCTGAAAAGGGAAATTATAATGCGTTCGAGACATTGTAGCCAATTTGAATGACCTCCCTGCGAATTCATCCCCCGCGGGACATACGCCGGGATTTCAAAACAGTCGAGGTCGCACCCGCGATTGCATCGCCAGGATATCAAATAACCTGAATAATGTTTGGCACGCAGTGTCGAATCAATGTTTCTTCTTAATCAATAGTCGATATGACAATGACACGAAATGCCACTTATTTTTTAGGCTAGAAATAACCTGGAGGGATAGCAATTACAATTACTTGAATGTAACCGTATATGCGTACACAGTTAATTGCGATCCGTAATTGTAGGAAAGACGGTGATTATACGGCTCGTGTTTAGCAAATAACAGAGCTGGTACAGGGTGGCAGTTTGTTCTGTTGGGCGTGATATCGTGCTTTCCGAGAGGCAATCAATGTCATAAATCGTGTATAAAAAGCGGATATTACTTCCGCCGCCTCTGATTTTCTTGTGCGCCTACAACAAAGAGTTTATTAAACGTGAAAGTACAGCTTATTTCATGTTAAGAATTTTGCGTCAAATACTCGCACATGTTAATGTTAATACCTTTCCTCTAATATCTACAATAAGAAAAAAAATTGATTGTACGAACTAAATTTGTTATAGTTATTTGATCTAATAGTTGATTCAACAATTCTTTAGTTGCTCAAAAAAGATATAGTTTATTCATGTCAACCATCAAAATTTTTTAATCAAGAATTAACTAAACCACCTCAATTAAATTATTTTGTTCGAAATACTAGTAATATTTATTTGTGTTTGCACGCTACTTATTGTTAGTTATCCACGTAATATATTTGTTCAAATTCTAAGTATCAAACTGACTAAACGATACTGATGGAGATAATAGTGTGTATTTTTAACCGAATAGTTGAGTTAAATAAGATAAATTTTTGTTGAAACAAAATAGTTTAGTTAATAATATTTTGTTTATAATAATAATAAATTATTTTGTGTCATCGTAGTTTAGTTGAACGTATCGGACTAAATATTTTGATAAGATTAAACAAATTTTGCGTTTTTTAACAAATTTTTTTTCTCAGTACATGTTAATGTTAATATCGTTCCTCTAATATCTATTTCTTCTAATGCTATCTTTCCTCTTCTTTAATGCTAATATTTTTTCTCTTCTATCTCCTGCGTACCTTGGTTCGATGTTAACAACAGTTTTCTTATTACATCTAGCGAAATAATATTGCGCAGCGCGCGAATCATACAGAACGACGCTAAACTGCAATTAAGCTAGTGAAAGTTAATGCGTGTCAAGGAAAAGTATCACAAAGAGAATTAGAGAATAAAAAAAATTGATACAAAAGATAAGAATTGTTAAAAAGATAAATAGGTACATTAATACTATTAATCTTCTAATAAAGAAAGGAGTTAACTGCATTGTATATTTATCCTCCACAGAAGTTATTACACTGTTATTTTGCGCAACGTTTACGCGAAGAGAGTGGCTGAAAGATATAAAACGCGTTTCGCGTTTCTCCAAGCAACTGTCCTAAATTTAATCGCGGCTTATCCGCCAACAAAAATAAATTAACGGATACACTAAAGTTCTTTACTTCCGCGGCGAAGTCAATTTCCAACGGCGGATCCTTTCGCAGTCGGGCAAATGAGAAAACTAAAATAACGCGGATGTATAAACCAGCCAGTTCAACGGTACGAGTCTGAAACAAAGTGAACGAGGCGGTCGAAAGCGTAACTTCGCAGTGCGACGAAAGTGCGAAGAAGAATCTGCGCGATCCAACTTAGTGGAAAAATAGTTGCGCTCGGATGGAGTGCTTCGGATAAAAGAAGTGCTCGCGATAGAAGCGATAAATGAGGATATCAAAATCAAAGCCAGCCATCAGATTCGAAAATGTTGGATCTATTATTTTTTTTCGCGATCCTATATTGAATGGAACTGCTGTAAAGTGTAAATATACACATTTCGGTTAATCTCCGCTTAAAATGTTTACAAATCAAATTAATTTTCAATCAATTGAAATTGTTGCGAAATTTTCTCGACAAATTGTACGTTAAAGTAACAAACTTTAATCTAAGAAGTATGAGAATTGAATTACCGAGAATCTTGGCAAATAATACTAAAGACCGAAGTCAATGGATTTGTTCTTTTCTCGTCTAAGTAAGCGAATATCTAACAAAGTATATACACTTGTACAAGTTTGAAGGACCTCGGAGATGATATCCAATATTATAGCCCGCGGGAGCAGTCTTCGAGCGTGCGTTTCTACGAAAGTTACGAGTTACTCTACATAAATACTTTACAAGAAATCTATATTCGCGCGAGTTTCAAGAGGCTGCAGCGGATGACAATGGAAACTAAAGCAGTTCGCGGGACATTCTGTTTAAGAGATATGAGCGTTTATATAGATATATTTATACGTAAACTGCGAGAGTCGAATCTCTCTGTATGCAATATCGCGGACGAGTTAAGGAACTATACAGAAACTTTGCCATATTATTCAGCAATATTTCTCCGCCTGTCGTACTACAATAGTTAGATAGCACGAGTGTTTCCCTGTAATGTGCAATAAACTTCGCTGTCGCGAGAAAAAAAAAGGAGTGAAGAGGAAAAACGTTAAGCGTGCGCTGCTGAATGAGCAAAGTGCAACGCAATAAGCAAACCTCCGGAATGAAGGCCGTGCCATACGTGGCAGTATTCTCCCTCTGTACGTTATTTCTTCTCCGAGTAGCTTCATTTCTATCGTAACTTCCACCGCGGTGAGGCAAGACGCGCTCGACGCCCCGCGTCGAATCCAGAGACAACGAAGCGGAAGAGGAATCGCTTATTACGCGACCGGCATGTCGCCACCCAACGAACAGCTGATTGCATATTATTTCATCGCAGCAGCTTCGATTAAAGTAAACATCGTTCGCGAAGAGACATGGCCACACGACTGTAAAATTATGGAGATACATTCGCATCACGTGGCAACGAACGAACCGTATAACTCCTGCTATACACGCTTTTGTACTATTTTTAGCTGAAAAACATCGCAGGATACTCATTTGACTAGTTATTTAACTTGTAAGTATTACAATCATTGAATATTGTAGGTATTACAACGATAAACTTCAATTTTAAAAATTAATTTTTATTTATCCTTTAAATTTTTGTTATCAAATTAAAGACCTTACTCTGTATTTAAAAATTTGCTTTAATAAAAGTGATTGGAATCACGTGTTATTATATCAAATTTTTAGTTTAATTTTAAATTAATGTCTGAAAAATTCCTCTTTATTTGCTTGAGAGAGAATATTTTATTTTCTGTGTGGATGATACGATAAGAATTATCATTCCACTTCACATGCTTAGGGAATCATTTTTATACTTCACACGACGCCGACGAAAAAAAGCAACAATTCAAGGAATTAACTTGTAATCGTATAAGCACTATAAGCGTATGGACCGTGACGCAGCCTCGTGATCGAATGTCGAAATCCGGCGGGTTACATAATGCATGAGTATAAGAGAACCGTCGCCTTGCCGACTGACGCGAGAGTCATTCTGGTTTTATGGCGGCTTCTGACTCACTTCTACGCGTCCGCGAGCAGCTTTCACGGTGCAAAATCCAATTTCCTATTACTTGCATTCGATTCTCGATATTTTATGGGCCAAAGGAATATCGAGCTACATGTGTAGGAATCGAAGGGATATTCTAAATTCATTAAAATACGTACGACAAACTTTGAATTAGGTGACAGCCATACAAATTCATACTTTGAGAGGTTGCAATCTATTCTGTTATTCCAACATTATGAATGTTATAGTACTTATTTCGAATTTTATTACGTCTAACGAAACTGTATCGTATGCTGATATTGTTACGATCAAATTGACTCTATTGAGATTTTACTTTCATTAAAAATGTCGAGACCGGTGTAAGTTTCATTCCAATTAAAATTGTCGGACTCTCCCGTTCGGTTTGCTCGGCAAACTACCACTCGCAAAAGGGAAGAAAAATCTTTCAACCGTACTGCTCGCATTCGCAAAACGCACAATGCGAAACCGACTGCATGGTTTGCATACAAAATACGATGTACGTTTGCGCGCTTACACTTCTCTGCTTTCCTTCTCTTTTTTTTCACAACCATCGTTGCATTCGACAGACCGACAATTTCCTTGGTTCTTTGCTTTGTGATCGAGCTGCATAAGTTTATTTAGCGCAGAATCAAATTAAGATACCAAGCGTTAATTTTAAAACATAAAAAAAATTAAAAAATATATTCACTTTATTTGTTTTTTCATAATGTAACAATTAATATAAATCGGGGCTGATATAAATTGTTTACTTTTAAAATCTTTCATTCTTTACTCTTTTGTAACTTTTTTGCATACACATACATATCTATATATTTTGAAAACATATTTCTATTGTATTATAAAATTAGGTATAAAATTTAATATCATACACACAATAATAAATTATTTTAATATTCTGTATGTATACATTTATTTATATTTTTCAAAGAAAAAGATTCAATTTAATGTAACTTTTTTTAAATTGTATCAGATTTTTATCTTTTTAAATTATACGTATTTGTAATGCATTTTGCATTTTATAAAATTCTTTCGCCTGTTTATAAATATTAGAAAAATTACACACACACACACAAGTATTTTATAGTTCTATTACAAATAATCATGTAAAGAGAATAAAAATTTTCATACACTTAAAATAGCTCGTACAAAATTATAGAATAATTTAATCCGATGTTGATTATATTAAGGAAATATGCAAGCGCACTTATGACTTTGCAGCTTTATGAATAAATGTATTTGCGCCTTTGTGTCCTTTATGAATATATGTAAGCGGGATTTCAAACCAACAGAAATGGTATGCCGCATTTTCGGCCCGGTATGCTTCGACCAGTGGCAAAAGTCGTGGAAAAGTTCGATATGAAGGTGAGATAAGGAATAAATTTCGTCCCTTAATCGGGTAATTAAAATTATAGTCAACAAAGAACTGAAAAATCAGTTTTGCAAAGAAAATGTTAAAGAAAGATGCAAGTTTTTATTTTTTTAAATGGTACAAATTTTTTCATATTTTATATATGTATATATAAAAAGAATAAGTCAAAACTTTAAGAATTTAACAATTATCTAAATCACGGTAAAAGTTTTAGTATTAATTTAAGAAAATTTAATAAAAACAAATCGCTCCGAGTTTCACTTTCTACGTTAGATTATGTCTAAAGGCAGAAAAGCGCGGATAAAAATGAGAAAGAGGAACGAAATTTTTTTCACATTTTAATCATGTCTCTAAACATATAGCAACATTTTATAATACAGGGTGTATCTTAAATAACGCTCACTAATTATTCCGCTAGCGTTGTAAAAAAACCGAGTCAAAAAATTTTGAACCATTTCCTTCTACATTTAACTATGACTACTGCAATCACTATTGCAGTAATTACAGCTTCATTGAGCATTAGAGTAGAAAAAAAATGATTCAGGAAAAATTAATGCTTATTTTTTATTTATTTTTTTATAAAGAATAGCACTATACGATTAAGGAGTGCTATATTTAAGATACACGCTGTATATGAATGTCTTAAGATTACGAGAGACTAATTGCTAATTACAAATTGTGACATGGTCTTGATATTGAGGAGGAAGATTTACCGCTTAAATTAACTTGAAATTAATGAACACACTCTTACACATCATTATCAATCCTAATCGACCCATTCTTCAAAATATTAATTAATGCCATTTTCAAAACAAAGATGTATAAATCATTCGTGCTGTTACGGATGTAGTAGAAATTTAATCTTACGAATCGTTACGAACGTAATTACTCTTAATTGCACGTCAAGTGCGATCTCGTCGACTGTGGACGGATTCAGCAATTACTCGACCTATTTCTAGCAGAAATAAAATTTCTCTCCGCGCACTTTTCTCTACATTTTTAATTCCAATAAACTTTAATTAAACAAAACTATTTGAAAATAATAACCCGTCTAAAATTAATTTTTATCCTGGAGCATTTTTTTATTTACATCTATTCAAACGTGCCAAACTTATGTAAAAAAACTAGTGTATGCTACAAATCTGATCCCGTAATTATTTAAAATAAGAATTACAAAAGTCAATTACAAGATTCTAAAAATATTATTAAGCATGAAAATCCGTTTTGTTGGAGTTTGCGCATCTTAATTGTTTGTAACACTTCACAGTCGAATCGGGTACTTACAAGGGAACCTCGCGAAGTGTCAAATTCTGATTTTAATGAAACTTGGTACACTTTGAGGTCACATAAATAAATGAATTTAGAAGTAATCAGTTGGTGCTAAAAAACGGTTTAAGGGATGAATCCACCCCTTATATGTAAATTAATTCTTTTTCTCTTTTGTTATATCTCGAAAACTATTCAAGATATCAAAAAA
>NW_012027169.1:39720-43606 GCF_000956235.1 Wasmannia auropunctata | reverse complement strand
AATAGAGGTAATTTTACAGTAAAACTTTTGTATAAAATATTTTTTGATATCTTAAATAGTTTTTGAGATATAACAAAAGAAAAAAAATTAATTTACATATAAGGGATGGTTTTATCCCTTTAAACCGTTTTTTTAGCACCAACTGATAATTTCTAAATTCATCTATTTACGTGATTTCAAAGCGTACCAAGTTTCATTAAAATCAGAATTTGACACTTCGCGAGGTTCCCTTGTTAGTTAAAATAAGAATGTTTTCAAATTAGAATAAATTACATTTACTCTTACCAGTAAGAATAATCTCTAAATATTCGTAGATCGCTAAATAAATACCCATTTGTAATTAGCAATTTTCCTCTCGTAATGCACATATAACACATACGTGTTTGGCAACATGATTGAAACTGAAAAGTAATTTTATTCCTCTTTTTTACTTTCTATCGCACTTACCTACCTTTGGACACAGTCCAAAGTGGAACTCGGTAAATTGGAACAGTGTGTTTTTATTAAATTAATATTTACTTATAAAACTGTGAGAGACTAGAAAACTTTCGCTGCAGAGGAGAGCGACGCGAATTTTCTTGCTATACCCTTTTTATTCCATCCTTACTTCCACAGTGTGGTTTTTATGTCTACTAAACTACCGCTGTCGCGTAATGTAACACGTTACACATTATACGCTGTTAAAGACTGTACAAAGGTAGCTATATATACTTTCATATAATTGGTTACAAATGCACACCTTTTGATAAAATATTCTTTTCTATCTACATTTCTTTGCAAAGCAACCCTATTCATTCAAAATCCACCTAATTAGAGGGTATTACGCCTCGATTCGCTGCAATGTCGAAAAGATAATTTATACCCTTTCATACCAATCATCGCGTATTTACCTGTTATAGTATAATATAGAACGTGTTTGCACGAGCGAATTTAGATCGGCGAAAGAGCGGGCCGTCGCGTTTTCCAGTGCCATCCGGCTTTCTCGTTACACAATTTGTCTTTTACATCCCCCCGGGCGCTTTGCGCGATTGTAAAACTCCGACACCGGCGTTTGTGTAAAACGCGATATTTCCACTGCCATTCGCTCTATTCCCCCGTTTAAAACGAGAACTCGTGACGCACGTGAGACGCCGTGTCCGCGAAAGAGACGCGAAAAAGCTGCGAAAATCAGCAGAGCTCTGATATTTAATCCGCATTGAGTGGTGACTTTTCTATCTCGTTCAATCGTTTGACACAAAGACGACAGTGTATCAGAAATCATGGACTTTCCGATGGCCAGAGATTTTCTATCAAATTTCCGGGAATTTACGAATTTTTTATGTTTGAAAAATTAAAGTTTATCCATTCTGACAGATGTTTACTTTCCAACTTTAAACGCTTATCAGAGAAATGTCTAAACAACTTATTTTTAAACATTTTTATTCAAAATATTCTTAGCAATTTGATAATATTATTTTTACTTGTATAGATTGAAATTTAACGCTACGATGTAATGTGATATAAATACAATATAATATTTATAATATAATTCACAAAGAATAAATATTATTCATTGATATAAATAGCAAGCTAATTAAATAAGCAAAAAGTAATATGTCATGATGGTAATTGCATATAAAAATTTCATCTTCAAAACAGCAATACCAATTAGCTGATAATTCTCTTATTATCATGTTTAAATGTAAGAGTTAAATGCAATACGATTTTATAATACAATAATATTATATGTAAAACTTCTATATTGTGAAAATAAAACATTTATCGTTAGATGTAAAATACAAATATGGAATTTAATTCAAAATAAAATAAATACCAATACATGCACGAATATCGCGGTTTTGTGACAGTGACCACGTAATGGTAATTAACCGATAGTTGCATCCAGTTATGTAAATTTGACATGGTAATCTGCATTAAACTGGATGAGTGCGCATGTAAAATATAATGTAATACCGAATTTCGTACATTATACAACACATTCGATATTATTTCTACTGTATTATAAAGGTAGATAATATACATTTTTTGTCTACTAGCAAATATAAAGAAAAAAAAGAAAATGCGCGAAGAGTTTATTATTTATATATATACACATATTCACACTATATGGAATTTTCAAAAAAAGATTGTGTGTATAAAAAATAAATTGCACAGAATATTTAGAGCTGAAGTTTGGAAAATTAAACAATTAATCGGAAAAATAAATCCCGAATAATATACGAATTCTCATAAAAAATATTGTAGTATAACATATAACAATATTTTTTTTATAAAATCATGAAAAACTAATAAAAAATCATTAAATTTTATTAAACGCTTTTTGACACACATTTTTAATCTTTTTCGTTTCAAAATATAAAATATATAGTAGCACATATTACCTACGTTGTTCGTTGCTGCTTTCAAGAGATTGAATATACCGATAGAATGACAATTAATGTGATCTTACCAATTGCAAAATTGTTTGCAATGCGTTTCATAAAATTTAAGTTTGCGCGTAATTTTTCAATTAACGTTAAGATGTACGATTAATTCGATGATTTCCCTATCATGACAATCAGCATCAATCTGCCTCGGCGCGTATCTGTCTACCGGAATGAGGCAAAACATTCCACAATGCGGCGCACCGCAGACCCACAAATTAGCACAGTGCGAGTGGTAGCCAAAGTTAGCAAACAGCTGACCACACGCGCGAACGCTCAAGATGCCAAGAAGTGGCGGGACTGTGTGACACCATTCTAAGTTGCAACTGTCCTATCATGTTTAAATTAGTCTAGCACAATAAATTAGTCTACTGCAGCATTAAGAACTTTTTGAAAAAGCAACACCAAGCGCATATTTTGTACAGCGTAATTTAATTAATTGATGTCACGTAATTCTAATATATTCAATAGTTTTATAATACAATCTATATTTTTTCAGCGTCTTAATTATACTAAAAAATTCGACACTATTTACAATAATTGTGTTCGCAGATTGAGTGTTCCCATTGTAAATCGAACGCAGTCGTGGCCTTAGTAACAATCGAAATTGTCTATTTCTTCTCTTCTACTGTCGAAAGTATATTTAGCAACACGGTTTAGTTTTGCCACTGACCAACGAACTAGAAACGGGATTCCCGCGACTGAGCTAAACTTGACAAACGGTGCTATTAATATCATCGATGATGACGAAAGCACGCGCCGCGTTGCGTACATTGCAATCTTTTAACATTGCCCGAAATAATCTAATTTTGACGCAATCTCAGTTTAAAATATTAATTCAATTTCACTTGAACTTGGTCTTCTTAGTAAAATCTTTGCAGAAAATAGTACTTATTTATAGAAAATTGTTGCTAGAAATCTTTAAAATAAAATACTCTCTATGATTAAATCTTACATTTCATTTAAAATAAGAGTTAGTCAAGATTAGCTGAAAGATATTGTCTTTAATTACTTAGTTTCCTATGGGCTATTTCTCATAATTCTTTAATTTTCTTTGCTCGACTACAACAATTACCGATGCTTTGGTCTTAAAAGAAAAATTCTTCATCTTTCATAATTTGTCTTCGAGCATTTATAGTTAAAATTTGATTCAATGTATAATGACAATTGGAATTAATCAATGGGTAACGCAATTATCTTCTTGTACGCAGTAACCTATCAATCAGCCCCCAATTTCCTGCTAGACGACACTCGTACACGGAAAAAATTGCTGTGGATGTTACAACAATATTCTCTATGTTTGGAAAAGAAATGCATGTGAATTTAAGTTATATTGATGTTACATGACATTTATCTGTTAAGGTATGCTCATCAGTACGGTTGTCACAACCATAGTGCTTAGGATAAATAATATTCGGTTAGAATATCTTTATATATGTGGTTGTCTCAACCGAAGCATTATT
>NW_012027169.1:8756-39700 GCF_000956235.1 Wasmannia auropunctata | reverse complement strand
CGTGTGCTCTTCCGACTTTCCAAAGTATTTTAGTTCCTATAACTCTTCTAAATTGATGGGCGAAAATTATCACAATTATTAGGTTGTGGCAACAGCAATTTTTTTTCCGTGTACGGACCGAATCAATTCATCGAGCGCGGAAAGGCCGCCGGGAATAGAACGCAACGCAGAAGTTGGACAAAGTGCCACAACCGGTGACAATAGGCCAAGTCCATTCGCTTCCTCCGCGGGAAAATCCACGCTCGGGGGCGTCGTGGAGAATGATGTTCGATAAACGGCTACATCACCGTGGACGGTAAAGTCGGCGACCGTGGGTCCTGCAGGTCCCATTTCACCGAGAGGAACGAACCCGAATTCCATTAAGCGTGTCACGTCCAGAAAGACCGCAGATGCTATTTTCTCAAAGCGGAACTCGTTGTCGAAACACGATGGACTACTTCTTTCCGCCCACTCGGTCCACTCGGTATTGGCAAAATGGAACGGCTAGACTGATGGACGCGATGGGCTGATGGATGGCAGTTTATTAATTTATCGAGACGTCGATAAATTCATTTCAGAGTCAACGCCCTCTCCGTCCGTCACACGTGAAATTATCGATATCGCGTATTTACGCTTTAAGCAATAATAGAAAATTTTTCAGATCATTTGTACACGTATTAACGTATATAATTCGTAAAAATATGTTTTTAGCAAAACGGAATTACGTGTAAAGAAAACATTGATTCACGGGCAACGTATTAATAGTGCACTGAAATAATACTGCGAATTAATCGAAAATAATACGCGATAAAATTAATGAGAATTGCTCGGTACATCCGTTTAAAATTAAAAATACGTGAACATATACTTGCAATTTGTTATTAATCCGTGTAAAAATATTCTGTATTTAATTTTTAAACTGCCACGTATGTAATTTACATTTTGTTGTTCGGTATATTGTGCAGTACGTTCAATAAAACTGGACTGCATCGTTATTCCATGCTATGCGCCATAAGTCTGCTATGATATCGAAGTTTGGTGACCTCGTTACATGCTATACGTACAATCAGGTATGTAGCAGCACGGAGTACGTCGACCCTTTGAGACGTACGACTCGTCATCATTTATTCACGAGGACACCCAGATACTGCAAACGCGGGTAAATCCTAAAGACTCCCTGTCGTTGATACGAATCGAATCTGCCATTGCATCGCGAATAATACTCATATCAATGCAAGACGTTTCCTCTCTCGCGAGGGAATATCGGGGAGTTCCTTTCGCCTCGTTAAAGGATTTGTTCCCCTCCCCCCCCCCCTACTCTCTCTCTCTCTCCACTAAATCATGATAATGTATACCGCAATTGGGGCGGAAACGTAAATGCACTTTACGTCGTTCAAGGTTTTCAAGAGTGTGGAATACCGATAAATTTAATAAATCTCCCCATAAAAATGAAATCGACTTTGAAGATTTATCATAATATATTATTTTTATAATAGTTATACGAATAAAATCTCACGTATGGCAAATATGAGCCAAAGCCGGTCTAACTTTCTTTTCCCGCTGTATTCTTGGTATTAATATAATATGTTTAATTTTATTTCAAAATAAATCGATATTATTGGAATATTGCAGGTTCTAATTTACTTCATTTTTCCTGATACACCCGTGTTCGCCCGTTTTCATATCTAAACATTTATACAGATTTACACGAGAACTCAAGGTTCACTACGCAAATTTAAGAGAACGATTCTTCTATTTAAAGTCTGAATTTATCGGCCCCCCGGAATCGTTCGCGCGACGTCCTAAACTGCGAACCGAATACTTCGTTTCGCGCGTCTCCCTGTAGCCAAATATTTAAGAAAATGCACGATTCTTCGATTGTTACTCTTTCGGTACATAAATCACGGCGAAGTGATCGTTTAGCACGCGCGACGACGGGACTCCCGACGTTTCCCCGACGATTTCCCAACGAAATACGATTCTCCGCGACTGGCGCGCAGAAAATATCACTCCTCCCGGATGGTATCCGGAAACCTATCGATGCATTCCTACAGCACAAATCACACACCTCATCCACGAATGGGCGTTCTTTCTCTCCCTCGTTCTTTCCGCCGCCGCGCCGCGCCCGCCGCGCCGTCAGTCTCATAAACTTACCCTGCCCGGTGTTCGGCGCGGGGTCGAACCGAGAGAAGACGTCACATATCTTGTTACTACCACAACTTTCGACGCGTCTTCTAACGGCAACAATATCTCAGAGCCTTACCGTCGTAAAGACCGCCGAAAATGATATTTTGAAATCTTACGTCATTTTACCGTAAAACTATAAACTCTTCTCCAGTGCTAAAATATATCTCTCCTTTATTCCCTCCGAAATTGTGGAAAGACATATGAAATGCGAGAGACTGCATGAAGAGAATTTTATCTATTGCACATCCGAGAAAGAGATTATCTAAATATTTTATTTTTCTCCATCGACTATTCATTTTATATATAATATTATCAATTGCATGAAATAGACAGATAACATTTTTATTCCATATTTCACGATACGCATATGTTTTCATTCAAATTGGAACAGCAATACGTAGATCGAGAAATAAATACAGTTTCACAAAAAAAAATAACATAATCGATGACATTAAGTGTTTTTCACTATTAACAAACGAAATAACCGTTTCCTCCTCAAAAATGTGTCACTCATGTATTTTCAAACGCGTCGGCGCGGTCTATAATTAGACGAAAATCATGGTCGGTTACAACCAATGAATTCTATATAGGTCGGGCTCTCTCTCTCTCTCTCTCTCTCTCTACTCTCTCTACTCTCTCTCTCTCTCTTCCCTTCCGTATCCGTACTCTGGCAATCCGCCGCTTGTTTCGGTAACGCGTTTGTTATACATCCCACTGTGGAATCCTCCGTATACAAATCATACCGCTGAACACACTGGCAAGATACGTTCTAGACCGCGTATTATTTCGCGTACCCAACGTGCTTTTCCATTCGTCTCTGGAGACGCGCCTGTAATATCCCGCAACTCCCCCAGATCGCAACGTGCGCGCGCGGCATCCGCATGCATTCTCGCACGGGGCGCTCAGGGACGCTCGTAAAAGTGTAACGCGCGTATCGAAACGCAAGACGTCTTGCTCGCGGATGTAATGTTTCCAGGTTCGTGTCGCGTGAGTGGGTTAGATTGAATGTCTTGGTGCACGAAACCGAGCACGTTCATGTTTCTTTCTTCCTTCTTCCCTTTTTTTTTTTGCTCTCGACACTCCCGTCTGCCGCAACCGGCCCGAATCCGTCCGATATTCCACGAGAGCGAAACGACAAGCAAGAAATTTCGCGCGCGCTCAAGGAACGGACTCTCGCATGATCCGCGCAACCAGACCTCTCTCCACTTTCCTCCAAAGGGAATTTTACAACGCAAACGTAAATGGAAATGGAAATGGATAAGATAAATAAATAAAAGGAGCGTAAAAGAATAAGATCGCAATTCTATAGTAGAAATAGTAGACGTACATGCAATATGTATTCATGCTCATTTTTCTAACTTCATGTGCGCGAATAATAAAATAATCCAGAAAAGATACTAGCATAAAATGTAATTAATAGCGATCTTTTTTTTTAACATAAGGTAAGATAAAAGGTAAGATGAGGTAACATAAGATAAGATAAAAAGTAAGATAAGGTGATATAAAATTTTAATGTAATTAAAAAGTAAAAACAAAACAAGTAAAGACCCGCCTACATAAGTAATCGCAACACACAAAACGCAAACGCGGAGAAAAAAAGAAAGAAACATAAAAAAAGAGAAATATCA
Source organism: Wasmannia auropunctata (assembly GCF_000956235.1). Taxonomy (NCBI): domain Eukaryota; kingdom Metazoa; phylum Arthropoda; class Insecta; order Hymenoptera; family Formicidae; genus Wasmannia; species Wasmannia auropunctata. Next base: position 35,906 of record NW_012027169.1, on the reverse strand, counting down.
TCTTGCCGCGTTTGCGTTTGCGTTTCGTGTGTTGCGACTTATGTAGATGGGCCTTATATATATAAAACGCATAATTTTCACTGTTTTTCAGCCTCGATAAACGTTTTGATTCGCCGTTTTTCAGAGCCGGGTTTTGCTTCGCGGCCTCCGTTCTACTTATTTCTCATTCAACTCAGATCCTGCCATAAAATGTAACACGCGATTTTTCGGTGCAATACTCAAGGCATCATTCTGCCTAAATAACCTTATTCACGGACGAACATCTCCTCATACGCGTATATTCCGGAATTTCCCGCGTATCCTGAAGACGGACGGAAATTTTTCTCGAATCCGACTCTTAAAACATATTTTTCTCGCAGAGCTTTCAAAATTTTTATTTGATCTTTTTCTCGCGTCTATAGGGAAACTATTCCGCGGTGTGCCACGACGAGGGAGGTATCTTTTGACCGGAAATAATTGTTATGACGGCCAGGAAATCGATTTCTCTCGCTAGATTACACGCGCATTATGAAGACTTTTCAGACGAAATTATATTTGTAATGTAAATATATATTAATTCTAATGAATCTAATTGTCCAAAAAATCTGCTCGTTCGAGCGGAAAATGCTTCTTTGCATTAGCGTTAATAAAAATCATATGATAATCATTATAATACCTTTATGTCATTTATTATTTTGCACTCTGTGTACAGCATTAAATGCTTTTTCGATTCACTTAAAAATGTTTCATTAATTTTCCTCTGTGAGAAAGAAATATAAAATGAAATAAATTACATAAATTAATAAAAGAAAATATTTAAATAAAATCCATCTGCAGATTGATTGATAAAAAGAAACGTTTCAATTATTAATCATTTTACGCAAAAATTTATATTTGTTTCAAAATTTCAAATATTAATCGTTTATTCGTACATTAATTATCAAATTAATTTTTTTTTTTATTAAGAGCACGTTCCCGTATATATTCAATTTTATATTAGAACAATATCGCACCTTCAAAGGCACGTAGGGAAAAGTAAGTGAACATTATCGGATTTGCTTCTAACTAAAACGTATCCAGCAAGCACAATAATTTATCGAGAGTACTCGAATTACCGCGACACTGCGAGTGCAATCGAGTAAAAGCAGGTATTTCACTATTAACGACTGTCCCAGGATTTCCTAACGAGCGCAAAAAATACTGCGCGCTATGGAGGAGTACCGTCGATGCGTTCTAACACAGATCACGCATCCTCGGTCACGAACGTAGATCTCCTCGATCGTTCCCCCCGGACACACTAGCGAGAACGCCCGGCAAGCTCGATCTAATTGTCGGACATCGTACCATAACTCTTGCTACACGAAGCCACTTGACGTAATGGTCACGTTATTTAGGCAGAATGAAAGCCATAAAATGTCGGTCAAATGAAACATAGCCAAATTCAGACTATCCAATCTCTCCCGACATTAAGTTGGGATTGCAATATTACTCCACACGCTTGCTTCGTGCTCTCAACTATGTTTCACGTATACATATATTAGAATAAACTGAACTGATTTCTCTAACACGCAACTCTTGAATAAAGGTATTCAGTTTTGCGTGGCTCATTACAAGTGAAAACAGAGTTTCCAGGCCTGTAATTATATTTATGTGCAAGTAAGAAATTCCTCTGTGAAAAATTTTAATGCAGCGACATAGTGATATTTCTGTTGCTTTCTGCACGAAAAAATTTCGTAACGTTGTACTTAAATTTTACTAAGCGTAATGCGTACAAAAAGATAATGTTTCCAGCAATTTATAGCAATTGTATTTAATCTTTAATCAATCGTAACATTGCGATTAATCGTGTATACTCTTATCATTTCTTTTTGTCCTCTTGGATTCATCCCCTTGAAAATCTCTACCGAATTACTTCAAATTAAGCACTTCCCCCCCCCCTCTCTCTCTCTCTCTCCCAAGCTATCAGCAATAATTTATTTCCTTCCGGAATTCCGTCGAAAATTGCTCGCTCATAAATTACTAGCACAAAAACTTCCGTGTAAATTTACATTCTAATATGCCGTCTTGTTATCCGGCGGCTGGATTGTTAAGAGGAAGGCAATTCCGTCCGAGTGCGAGTGGTTCTTCCCCAGATTCATTAGAAGTTCTACCGTAGCGTGTGATAACTTTGTCGTTATATTTCCAACTTTTCTGCAAACAAGTCACGCCTCGGTGGCAAGCGCGCGAAATAGGATCCCCGTATTCGCGCACGAAAAATACCATTCTGCGAGAGCCACCGAATACCGGCGGGTGCGCGTGCGAAACACGAGTCGCCACTGTAATTTTCGCAGATATTTCGCATTCCATCGCGCTACCGCGACGCTTCCTTTCTCAAACACATTTGTCGCGCGTGGTCGTTAACAAAAGCGTTGAATTACACTACGTACAGATTAAAATCTAACATGAGAAATCGGAGACAACGAATTTTACGCGAAACATCTTCAGAAACAATATACTTTATTCTAATTCTAAAAGTTTAATCGCAAATGAATTTAAAGAATATTTCCTTACGAAAATTCTTGATAATATTTTTCTATAACTTTCTTTCAGTTATCAATATTCTTTCAAAGTTTGGAATCAAAATTTTATTAGTGTACAATTTATTTAAAATTAACATTGTAATATCAGCTTAACTAATTTTAATTGATTGATTAAACTTAATTAAATAAATATAAATTTAATTAATTAATTAAGCTGTTATTGTTTAGGTGTCCTCTTGATATATTTCGCGAATTATTAATCCTTTATTTATTCTTTACAGTCTCTTAACTTTCTTTCTCGCGTTTTAATTCGAGTGTTACATCTTTCGAAAGTTCTGCTCAGCAGCAATCGTCTCTAAATTAGTAACACGAGGCAAAAATATTGATAGCATCTCTGGGACACTTCTATAGGTATTCCGGTGAACTGGCATCCAGGAACAATTCGTTCTGCTGGGATAATGCCCGAGAAGCTTGCCGAGCACGTATGACTGTGCTCTTCGTATTCCTACGTGCCACGCGATTTGCGCGGCCGTAAGATAATTCTTTCCGAACGCATTAAACCTGCGCTACATCACCGGCTAAGATCGCTATAATTTTGGCCCGTGCCATAGTCTCAGATTTTCCTCGAGAGAGTTATCGCGCGAAGTCGAAATAGGATTACCGATCTGCCCCGAAACCATTTTCAGATTCAAAGCAAATTTATGTCGCGCGTAAAGGAGACCATCGGACACCTGAGCACGAAGAGGGGCGGGCTCTTTCAAAAAATTTCATTGAGATTTATCACGTCGATGTATCTTTATACTGCCCCATAACTATTTTTACTCATAAAGGTAAAGATTTGAAACGAAGGGACTTCTGAATTTCTGAACTCTTTTCCTCGCGATGTCCATTTGGAATCATTACGGATGGTTTTACAGTCAAAAGCGGAACCAAGTTACATTTATCAACATAAACTGAAAGATCCATTAATACAAGCATGAAATTCGCATAATAATTTGGGAAATAACTCAGAGAAAATAATTTAAAGTATTAATAATGTTTTTTAATAATTAAAAAAATATTATTTACTTTACTAAAAAATAAATAATAATAATTACTAATTTTATTAGAAAATAATGGATTTAATTAAGTCATATTATATTCTCTGATGTATCAAAGTGACATATATATACGTTTTTTATCATTAATGGCTATAAAGAAAAGAATGGTCACAAAATATTTTGCATCATAAATTTTTCTTAATTTAATTAATTCTAATTAATTTATATATATATATATACATATTGGAAAATTAATTTTTACTACAATCGTAATCTCGGACCTTCCGAAGCCGAAATAATCCACTGAAGCCGATCACTATTGCAATTCCACCGCGCGACACGCGACAAGGTTTTTATTCCGAGACAACTCTGTTTCTGGTCACGCCTTCGAATGATTCTCGGAGGAAAGCGCGAAATAGGATTCTCCACTCGTCCGAAAAATACTATTCTTCGCTACAGCAGATTCTCGACATGGAATGCGCAGTCAAACCCCCTCATCGCGATCACTTCAATTGCGAGTAAGAACGTCTCTATTTCGTAAACGTTTTATCTTTGCAATCCTTTCCAATTCATTGCTACAAAATATTAAATCGCTTTTGCATAATCAAAATTACTTTTCTATTCTCTCCCATTTTTCTTTAATCTTGACAATTTTTAGCTTTTGATCTGAATATAAAAATCTTAAACCTTTTTATTCAAATGTTTATTTTTTTTTGAAAAGCAACTTACTTTTCATATTTTTCTGTAAATATTATATTTAAAAAACTCTATTTATGAACTCTAAATATTTGATTTGAAAATCTAATAACTTATCCATCTGTATATTTTTTCATTTTTAAGCCACAACGCATATCTTCAAGTTATTTGAAAATAAAACCGAAGAGTTTCACATTTCTGCCTACAGTAGTGTCTTGCATTCGTGTTATCTTTCCAAATAAGATGAAACGCAATAATGGAAAGGACGATGAGTCGAACGTGCCTACCTGTGGAATTTGGGGATTGAAGCGGAAAGTTGCCTGGCTCGGTGAAGATCCGATTAACATGTTTGTTCGACGAGTTACAGGATAATGAGGGATGGCACGTGGTGATGGTTAAATAAACGATGAGAACAAGAAGGGCACGTAGATCTCATTATTTCAAGAAAGTAGATCAACTCTCGACATCTGCTACCCTTGTCTCGATGAGTTATTAGAGAACTTGAAGATGACGGATATCTAATAAATTCAATAATCTACTAAATATAATAACGATGGAAGATCAAAGATCAATCTGAGATTCTAAATAATCGAGTTTAAAAAATAAAGGGGTTGAAATTCAAACGAAATTTCACGAAGATTAAGATGATCAACATATATTGCAGGTTATACAATCCGTTTGATGAAAGTGTTCCAGTGACAAGTGAGGGAGAGAATGAGAAACGAGGGAAAATGAAGCGGCAATTGAAGCTAAATTTTACGAATGCGAGAAGAATCAACACATTCGCGTGTTTATATTGCGCTGTAGACCGTTCCGTGGCTCCTGTTACTGCTAAAAGTGGAAGACGTAAAAGCTAGTAGAACGGAAGTCAAAACAGCGCGAAATCCCTTCGAGCTACAGAGCAGGTTTATTCGCTAATGGAAACGACCGCTACGACGCTTCTAGCGTTAACACAACAGGCTTCCCACAATTACTTTATCGGGAAACGTAAACCTTATCGAGGGTTCAACCTATAACAGTTTCGTGATAGGGTTCAGTGCACGATCTGAAACAATGTCCCTCACGCTCGCTCGTGAAATTGCGAAATCGATGACACACGTGACGTCTTGTTGTGCCTGATAGACACATGTATCACACTGATCGCGAGAGTGAAGGGAAGAAAGGTAGAGCGTGAAGAAAAAAAAAACGGAAAACGGAAAGGGAAAGTTAAATTTATTTAAAGAGAAAAGGGAGAGAGAGAGAGAGAGAGAGAGAAGTCAAAGGATACAGGAAGGAATTGGAGAAGATAGAAGGAGTACACATCAAATTCAATCTAAATCAACCTAGTTTTATAGACGTCGCGCGTAACTCGGACACGTTCCATCAAAAGCACGACACCTGCACTTGACTGCATCTCTTTCCCTCTCTGTTCATCCCACTTTCTCACCGCCGTACTCGCGTCTCCACTGGCGCGCTCTATACCGTCTCCCGATGCCACGCCGCCTTCGCTCCGTCCTCGTTGCCTATTCACGTCCCGACTCTACTATTTCTGTCGTGCTCATCCGCGCGCGTTCGCCACCTCTTTCGCTCCAACGATCGCTCCTCTCACCAGTCGATCTCGGCTACGGATGCGCCTAGAATGTCTGGAAGGTCCAGACACGAGCACGAACGGCTCGGTGCCCGCGACACGATCTTTAACTGCGAGGTGTTCAGTATAATAGTTCGCGTTCGTGAGCAAAACAATATTCCTTGAAGAAAGGGCTTTTCTTTGTTGAAAAAATTTTCGTCATATTCATCATTTTTCTCTCGTTGCTCGAAGATTATTCATCTTTTGCATCATTTTTAATAAAAAAAAATTATTTCCACTTTTGACAAAAAATATCGTAGGTATCAAATGTCCTACCAAATATTCTGTATCTAACATATATTATTAATGGTTCATATTAACATTCTCGTATGACTGTAATAGCTAACGAGGGAAAAAGACGAAAAGAGGAAAAAGACCGTTTTTCTTTTCGATACACTACTAGCATATGGTGCAAGAAACGTACTAACATAGCGAGAATTCAACGGAGTAAAAAATTTTTTATGTGAATAGTATGTTTGCGTAGTAAATTCGCTGCGTTGAGGATCATCACGTGTAAATCCGTGATTGCATAAACCAACGAAAAACACGTTATGAGACGGAAACGTTAAAAATATACATTCCAATTTAAAATTTTTATACGTCAAACGCTGAAAAAGTGACATTTTCATTCATCGCATGCGGAAGTTCTTTCGCAGTTGAAATATTTTTTTTAACGCAAATCTATATTTAAATATCGTACAGTGGTACTGAATTAATAGTTCGTAGAATGAAAATTAGTTTATTAAAATAATGTTGGTTTATACGCGGCCGTATCAGTTAACATTTTCGCGAGTCGTAAAAGAGGCTGCGAGCGAAGATAGCGAAGTCGAGGAGATTAATGAGGGCAGGCATAATAGTTTACGATACTAAAGTGGAACGGCACGACGATAAAACTAAGCACATGTAATTATGAAATTGAGGTCCCTCGTTACGATAGAATTCACGTCGTTTTAACATGAATTATTCTCTCGCTCAATTTCCCTATCCACAATTTCCATTCACATTTTACTGGATTTCTATGCTTTCTCCTCTCGGTACATCGAACCATAAAATATTATGAGCCGTTGAATCTACATTACGTCTCTAAAATAAGAGACCGCCGCGAAAATAGACAGATGTTCGAAATTAAATACTGCAGTGGTATAAATTATGTTTACACGACGAGTTTGCGATAGTGACGAATATACATATATACATGGTATATGGTTAAGAAGTTGCGTAACGTTACATTTGGTATTATAATCGTTACCATATAGCCATAAATATCTCTCATTTCGTGGAATATGTTAATAATAATAACAAATATTTACGTGCCGCTGCAGCAACGGCGGAAAGAGAGGAAGATGTACATGTGCTAAGTACGTACAATTAGTACACGAGTATTAACGTTTATCGCGTTTATTTAACGCATCCCGACCTTTCGCAGTTAAATGCACTTCACAAAGTCACGCAGAAGTGATTATGTAATTAATCTCGATTCGCACGAGAGTACCTACTCCGTTCGACTACTAAAAGTCACCCGAGTCAAGTTCAATATTGTCTTACCTGCGCTTTGCGCGGCAAACTTCGAAAATCTAATTCCTGCACTAAGATAAGGAGAGAAAATTTATTAGGTATCATTCACGCAGCTTGGTGTGTTCATGCACGCGTTACACTACGACGACAGTCCGACGAAATGCGCACACGTTCGAATAAAATTTATACATCATTATATACAGTGTGTAGGTATCTTAAATAGTGCCCACTAATTATACAGTGTTATTCCTTGTAAAAAAATTGAGCCGAAAAGTCCTGAACGATTTTTGTCTGCAACGCTCAATGAAGCAATCATTACTGCATTAATTACTGCTTCATTGGGCATGTAGAGAAAAAATGGTGTGTTCAGGATTTTTCAACTCAATTTTTTTATAAAGAATAGCGCTATAATTACTGAGCGCTATTTATTAAGATATACTCAGTAAATTTGCATAATAATATACAGCATAATATTTCCCATTTTCTCGTATTAATAAAAACAAAAAGACGCGCAATTAAAACGTTCACGGGGAAGTAAAAGGGAAACGGAGTAGGTATAAGATTCGCAATGTTCCACCATTCGTCATGCGAAAGCAACAACGTAACATTTTTCAAAGCCTGAGAAGAATGTCGCGCGTGCATTTACGACGGATCCCTTTATCATGCCGCTATAATGCGCTTTGCTACACCTGGTGTATTCTTACATCATGGTTCTGCTATTATTCCGTCGTCGCTTGCCTGCCCTGATCCTCCATGAAAGCCCTCCGATCCTTTCTTTCTGTCTTTCTTTCTTTCTTTCTTTCGCTCTTTCTCTTTCTCTTTCTCGACCTACTCCGTCTCCCTCATTCTGGGTTTGTGTACCATTTATAAATACATCACGTCGAGAGTGTGCACATTGAATTACACACTCGGCGTGCGAAAACTGCGGCGGAAATTCGCAGTAGCGTATCCGCGGAGAATTCTCCCGTCCGTCTCATCCCGAGTCTTTTCGCTCCCCCACCTTTTTCTTTCCCCCATTAGAGTGCACGCAAATCGCGAATAAGAATTGGAGAGGACGAAACGTCTACGAAATCGGCGGTATATCAATTTTAGAAATTTCGATGACAAATAATTTGCCACGCTCCGCGCGCGCAAGATGGAGAGAAATATGTACAATCCGCCGCATTCTAATTTCATCCGTTTATGGACACGGGCGCGGCTGCGGCGCCGTGCCGCTTCGTTTCGATTGCCGTAACGTTAACGAGGGACCGACCGTCTCCCCGAGACTCGTTCTCGCAGTTACGTTACTACGTACGGTTACGGAAACCGGCGCTGTGTTATTTCTACCGTGCGCTCGCCTTTACGCGCGGCGCGGGTCTCTCGAATGCACGTAACCGTGGCGAGCGAGCGAACACGGCTGAGCCCGGATAATTACGCGACCGCTCCTGCGGTGGTGCTTGTGGTGGTGCCGCTTCAAGTGCCGCGAGAACGAGTATGTATGCGCACGGCGCGTAAAGTCCCAACGACAACGACGTTTCGTGTTTGAGGAAGAACGTTCAATTACCGCGTAGGTATCACATAGCTGGGGGAAGAGAATCGCATGCATCCCCGTGCTGTTAACGCTAATAACTGCTAATAAGAAGAGTAAAATGGGAAATAAGGTTCATTTGATCCCAGGAGAATCCCGTGAAAATAAAATCTCTTTTTCATTCTTCATCATTAAGGGGAAATGCGTCGATAAAGTAATCATCAATGCTGAACATTGTGATACGCGCGCGTAACAGAGCAAATTGAGATTAATCAAATTGCGCAGTCTGTTTTGCCTGCCAATAAACGTTCGACGTTTCCCCGGTTAACATTTCGTATTAAACATTCACTTGCACTCGATATTAATCAATCTTGATATAACGTGGAATAATTATTCCCTCGAAAAATTGAGCACGCGAGAAGTCGCTATTAATTAAATTAGTTGTCGCATATTCAGCTCTACGAAAACATGAATATGTCAAGATGGCAATGCTAACTCAAAGATACGATTTCACGAGCGTTCGATTTTCCGCGCTACGACGAGCTAGTCATAAATCGTGCCAATCAACATATCAATGCAGCCCATGCCACTTCGATCATTAGAACAGTGGTATTTAACTAGATTTTAATTGCGCCTCGATCAATACGATTTAAAGATAATAGCAGTACGTGCACTATGGCATGCATAATTGGTTGTAGCAAGTGCCTCATGGAAAGGCTAATCACTCGTTCTAATCTTGCCGCCGAGTGAGAGCTCGCGAAGGGCAATTAGTTCCTCACCCTTCCCCCCTTCCCCGAAAAGAGGTAATCCACTGTAATTTGCGTCCACGTATGTATATTCACGTTCTCAGATGTCGCTTTAATGTATCATTATCATTATGAATACTACACGGTGAAAAGAATAATAGTGAGAAGTAAAAAAAATTTCAATTACTGATTTTCTTTTTAATACAGATCCTTGGTGGTCTGAATTTGATGTTTTATACGACTACACGGAAAGAACAATTTTGCTGAATTCAAATCTGAAAATAATTTTTGTTCAATAATAAAAATAATTTTGTGCGAAGGTCAAAATGATTGCTAAAATATCAAAACGTTTTATAGCAATACTTATCAGTTTTAAAATTCCAACAAATTATTTTGATGATTCAACAAAAAATTATTTTCAGATCTGTTTTTAGCAAAATTTTTAGACCTTTCAACAAAATCGTTCTTTCTAATCGTTCTCCGTGTAGCAAAAAAAGACAGACTGGTTAATGGTTCGACGTAAAAAGTCAGCGTTACCGCGTCATGTTGCAGAATGTTAGCGGCGCGAATATTTTTGCTAAACAGCGCGATAACAGTACGATCGAACGATGATTGTCGAAAATGTATGGTCGGCTGCCATGCACGCGAGTAAAATCGCGCGAGGGGGCCATATATATCCATATGTGAACGCGAGATTTATTCTGACGAGTCAGAACAGAATATCGCGTCTATCCTGGCGAAATATTCGGAAAGAGGATTTCGCAAGCTGATAACTCGAAAGGGATTCTCGCGCGGCCGCGTCGATGCTGTAAACGCGAAAATAACTGGGAAGAGGAAGAGAAATTAAAAAGTACGCCACACTCCCAGCATCCGGATCAAACGTTTGTTGTTCTTTTTAAAATGAGAGAATGAATAAATGAACAGGAATTTTTGGAGTGGGAATAGCAAGCGTACTTGGTGAAAAATGGACAGTGCGTGATTTTATACGAAATTTAATTTTAATTCAAGTTTAATTCTGATTAAGATTAATTCTTTTCTCTTGGTAAAAGAAATTTTATAAAAATTCTCAATTTATCTAATACTCCCTCAATAATTCCCTAACATTTTAAATATTTAATTCTCTACAAAATTTTGTTACTTATTTAGAGGATTTAAGTCAGCGTTATACGATTATAAGATTTATAAAATTAAGTGTTACACACTTGCAGGAAATGGTGCTATAAACTTTCATGATGGTGAAAGCGCTTGTCGAAAAACGCGAAAGCTAAATCTATCGTAAAAATAAGAATCAAAAAGTTCAAAACGAGTTCTAAATTCCTCTTAAAAAAGAAAAAGAAGAGAAGAAAGAAGAAAATCTCGTCTCGATTACTTTCGTTATCCAATAATTACGCGGTTTACTCTTAAGCTGCATATTTCGACATAACCGCGGTATAGGGTCAGGGATAAAGGAAAAAGGGATGGGTATCGTGATGACGATGGAGAATGGTGGAGGGAACACAATGTAGCCCGAAAAGAGGGATAAAAGGCGACTCCTTTCAGACCGTCGTGAAATTTCGCCACGTCGAGGGCGCTGCATCAAGTAATTGAAGGCGCCTATCCGAGGTGAATCTCCCTCAGTTTCGTCGATAAACGCGCTTATCTCTCCATACCTCTTTGAATTATGGCACGGCCGACCGTCCACATTATGCAGATCAACAGGTCATTAAGCCCGTGGGAAGAAGTCCCGCTCGTCACTTTATGGCTCGGAAACGTCTTAATCCGACGACACACTACGCGCTGTCACTGCGTCACGGCTGAATCATAATTTATCCATTGCTCAAAATCGATTAAAATTTCTTTAAAAACCGTAATGATCTAAAGACTTTAAAATAATCATTACTTTTTCCAATTTCAAATACGAAGATTAGATTCAGACAGATGGGAGAGGGGTAATCGATTTTTTCTTTCCTTCAAATTTTACTAAACGGCCGCAAGAAGTGATCATTATTTGTTTAACATTCGATGTTAAACACGACAATGTAAGTAAATTTTTCAATATTCAAAATATCAAGTACTTATAATAAAATTATAGATAAGTATTTATATTAAAATTTCAAAAGAGTAAACATTTATTATTCACATATAGTTTCACGTATTCTCAATGTTTGCATTTGTAAATAATTATGTTAAAATTATACGGTAATCCTATCTCCATAGTTTAAAAATGAGATTTGCTCGCAATACACATTATACAATATTATTGTAGCCATAAATAATGTAATTAATAATATTTAGTAAGCTTATTACTGATAGATAAAAGAGCACATGTGTTATACGTGTGTTGGAACAACTCATATCTCATTTTACAGATCGACGCACCTTGTAGTTATATCGAATATCGTTCGTGCGCCTCCACAATTTTCGTTTCAAAGATCGATAGGACGGGGAGTAAAACGAGCAAGGAACTCACTCGAAATTTTTACAAGGAATACGGTCGTCCTGGAGGCAGCCCTGTGTACAAGATACGTATGTGAGGCATGAAATATGACGTAATGAATTATATGAGGTGGGTCAAACGATTACTCGCGGTGGAATGCATTACGCTCGTAACTCAGACCGATTATATTTTTGTCGCGGACGGACGTCTACGGGCGGATTAAAGGGAATGGCAATTTAAAATGATTAATGGCACTCTTCTTCTCCATCTTTCCCGGATAATTCATTAATACAGTAGAATTCATTCAGTGTGGCCGTGAAATATTAACCGGGGAACGATCGACCGTAGTTTCCCTCCCAAATTACGTAATTCCTACGTAAAACGAAGTTCAAAGTGACATTTTCACTGAAATCACGTTCGTAATATTAATGACAAAATAACAGTAATCTTGAGTTAAAAAACATAATTAATATTGTCAATTAAAAAAAATATATTATTTTGCTTATGATATGCAATAATTAAAAATTTACCGATGAAATAACGCGCGCTACTAAAAATTGAGTCTTTCAATATATTTTAATTTAAAAGATTATCCACATTAATTATAATTCTAATAACTTGTATTTGTAACAGCGCGAGCAAAACAAAAACACATTAAACGATGCAAAACGCGGAATCGCAAATATTTATGCTTCGAGTTAAATTTACGATTAAGTACGAATTGAAATGTGGAATTCGCGTATTTGAAATTAAATAGAATCTATTTGAATCCGTGTAGTCCGGATTATTTACTTTCAAATATTATCACGTTTAAAACTCGTGCATCAAATTCTCCCGCGAGTTACGCAGAATGTTACACAAATACCGTGTAATATTTTAAAAGTACATTTTAGAGATTAACTGAAAGTTCCGGCACGGAAATATTGAAGTTTCTAAACTTCAATAAGCAATCAAAATTGGCTCATGGCTTTCGCGTAAAATTTGCGCGCTCAACTTCATAATTGGTGCTTACACGCGTACCGATTTGCTATCAATTTGCACAATTCAGATAAATATTGATTTCCACTGCTACGGTGCGTGTACAGCGACTACAATTATTTGATGTACAGCGTATAACACAATAGCCGTGTTTTATATTGCGACGGACTATCGCTGCACGAAACATCTGTCCGGCATAAAAATGATCATTGTCCAAGATATCTTAACAAAGTGACAATCTATAACCTACAATCTTTTCGCTTTTTCAACTTGGAGTAAACACATCGTGTGTGAAACATTTAAACAGAAAAATAACTTGTACCTTGACTTGCTCACGTGCTCTCGTTAATCACGAGAGATAACGAAGCTCTAAATCGCTCGGCTGATATCGATATCACGGAGAGAATTTTATTTTAAAATTTATTCTCAAAATCATGTTAATCGTGAGACAACATAGTATTTCAATGAATTTTATGTAATTTTCACTATTTTTTTTTTAATGTATACTACAACAAATTTATTGTAGTGTATAGTAAAAAAAAAACTGAGAAAATCACATAAAATTTGTCGAAATACTATGTTGTCCCATGATTAACATGATTTTCAGGGTAAATTTTACAAGAAAATTTTCTACGTGCATAATGATATTCAAAAGAATTACGCATCGAAATATTTTCTGATACCTAAGCGTCGTCTCAATGAACCCACCAAGTCTCGCTGGTGCTGATTGATGATCGACAATCGTAAGTATCGTAACGCGATCGCAAAGAATAATCGCGATTGGCGTCTCATGACCACCTGTCGCGACAACGCTACGAAGAGTAATATGTCGTTGCAACGACCGGCGGCTCGGCCCGCTATCTGCGTACTTGAATTTCGCTGCGTGAATGATAACAAAGTAACCTTACGTAAACACGGCGCGCGTTACGCCACAAAACCAAATGTTGAGTCGCGTTATATCGCCACTAGCGCGCTATAACTGTTATGAAATATTTAACATTTTATAAAATATATATCTTCTTGAATCCGAATACATTCTATTTCTTAAACGTTTTAAAGTAATGATTAATTAATAAGTAATTGATATACACGGAGAGAATTTTTGTTTTAAAATTTACTCTGAAAATCATGTTAATCATAAAATAACATAATACTTCGACAAATTTTATATGATTTTCACTATTTTTTTAAATATACATATACATATACAACAAATTTATTGTAGTGCACAGAAAACAGAGAAAATCATATAAAATTTGTCGAAGTATTATGTTATCCTACGATTAACATGATTTTCAGGATAAATTTTAAAAGAAAATTCTCTCCGTGTACAGCTTGCGATTACTAATATCATCCGTACTAATGATGTACATGTTACTCCGCGTTTCTGATCCGAAAATTACGTGGATCAACGAAAGGTTTAACACGCGATGCGAAATATCATTTAAATCCGATCGTCTGAAATTATTAAAAAGATAAGCAACATATATAAATATTAGGAAATAGTAATTAATAGTCATGATTCGCTATCGCTTCGATTTGAAATGTATAACTCTTGCAATATATCTATTTTAAAAGAGGAGTCGTTGATATGCTTAAGAAACTTCAATGAAAAACAAAATTAATACGAGTTGATCAGAGCGGTTCGCGAGTTGCGACGCACCTATTTCGAGTGTCGGCGCGTGAATGGCAATAATACTGCATACATATATACAAGTGCGCTGTACGCCAAGCACCGCCTATCAATTGGTTTGTTTTACCGTTGCCAAATATTTAAACAAATATCAAATTCTACTTCGCCCAGCAAAATTCCAATGAACTCCTATTATTGCACATTAAACCCAATATTTATTTCAAGAAATTTATTTTTGTTTTAATTAAAAAAGTATTTTTTATGTATAAATTGATTATTATTATTATACATTTTTACATTTTGAACGGAATAAAATTGTGTTAGAATTTTAATAAATCAGATCTTTTGAGATATTTTCATAAATTATCTTATAATTTTAACAAATAAAAACAAAATTGCATTACCAAAAGAAATTTTTTCGGATTACACAAAACGAAATTTTAGTCTTTAAAATTTAATGCTAAGTTAATTAATGATTTTATAAAGAATTAATCGATCAATTTAAATTTTTATTTAAAAAAATTAAATAATTTGTATGTAATAAGTGTGCAGGTCAAAATTTGCTACTATTAATTAATTTGTCAATATTAATTAACAATTTATAATATGTATCTGTAAGAAATCAAGTAATAAATAAACTGAGCAATAAAAATAAAAATATTGTATAAAAATATCATCGATTGTAAAACTCAACAAATGACAAATTGATATGCATATTATAATCTGAGCATGCAAAATTGTGCGTGATACTATTGACCAATTTTGAAACCAATTTTCATACTTCGATATCTCATCATTTTTATTACAATTTTCTGCTCTAGTTAATGTAATTAATTTTTATCTTCAATTAAAAATAAGCTATTAAAATATTGTACAATTATTGCAAAGCACTCTGCATTTGCATATTATTTATCTCTATAACAAATTCCCGGCTAATTAAGGGTTAACGTTTCAACATCTTTATTAAAATTAGTTTCGCTGTGTACGCAGAGAAAGAAAATCTACGTTAATTACAACGGATCGCATCGCTGCGTTCATAATCTTGAAAAGCACGAAGTGGCAGCAAAATCCCTCATGAATATTTCTTATGAGCTCCTTGATACGCCGTGAACTTCATAGTTTCCATCTATCTTTATTCTTTTTATGAGTCAGAAAAGCAATATTTCTTTTTACTGTAATTTCTTTCATTATCTTTTTCATTACTTTTCATCCTTATCCTCTCTGAACGGAGTTCTGATGTTGCGTAACTGAATAACTTTGTTTCATCCGTATACAAAATGAAAATGAAAAGTATGAAATTTCGCAAAGAATGATATTTATCATTTCTAATTTGAGTTTGAAATAAAAAAAAGATTCGGTTAAATCATTTTAATACTTGTAGGAGGATTTCTCAACTATCCAATCAGATGTTTTAGAAAGAGGACAATATGCCTCTGTACCACCCATGTCATGTGACACTCTTGCCGAGGTTAACGCAATAGAAAGCCGTAAGATTTATTTCTGCCTGGGTTTTTCTTGCGAATGCGGTTTTCGCATGTGGTGCGTGCGTCTGGTGTGCTGCACGCACACCACGTACGCATGTCTCACGCGCGCGCGCACACACACATACACGCACCGCACTGCAGAGAGAGAGAGTCATTGCACCGAGGAGTCGGATCAATGAGGCTGATTACTCAGCTCTCCTCCTGCAGACACGAGACAGACCGGTCCGGCCGGAGCGCACTTATTTTCCACGGAAATCGTCGTCAGAGGGAATGAGATCGAGTGGAATTGAAAACGCTTCCAATTAAGAGGACTGCTGAACGGATTTTGACGAAGAGAGCCGCGTTACGCAGAGAAAATTAAACGGCGTGAGTGAACGATAGTTTATTGAACTCGTGGATTTTAATGCAAAATTCATATATAATATATTGATGTATGGTTAAGCGCACTAAATAACTCAGCTTACTCTCAGCTAATTAGATTTGTCGGAAATAATTTAAGATGCAATTCGTATTTATATGTACATGGTTTTGCAGGTAGAAAATGTGATCATTTCTTGTGACTGTGAAAATGTAGTTATTGATTTACAGCGTTCCATTAATCTAATTGATGCCGACGTACTTCCGATAATAATATTGAACATAATATATGATATTTGAACAAGATCTTGGTTAAACATGATTTCTTATTACAATACTAACTACAATACTACTTCGGATGATAATACATAACCAATATTACGATATAAGATCATAACCAGATGTATGTAATAGATAGTAATAGAGCATTTATATATATATATTTTTTTTTGTTTTAATATTATATACATATATTATTAAATTATATAGTGAACAAGTGTGTATAACATGCAAAATTGAGTACAATGAAAATGTGAAATTCGACAGAAATATGATTGTAAACTTCGAAATGACGACAAGAGTTACAGCTATGATAGAGAAATTAACTGCAAAGCTAAAAGAGCAAGGAAAAGAATCTGATAACGGAACTTTTCGATCATTAATTATTACAAGACAATCTTCTTTCTAAAGACAAACGTCCCTTGCTGAAATGAGTGTAACTAACTTATTCCTCTTTTTCTACCGGTTCATTACTGATTTAAACGCCAATCGCAATTTCAGCGTGGAAACAAAAACAAAGATCTTATACTTCTGCTGAATCTCAATTTCCCCTGTATACAATATCGGCGGCGCGCTTAGAATCCATTTCCTTTTCCTTTCAGCGCAACGACGCCGCGACGTATATTTGCGATATTGGATGAAGGAAAACTGCGTCGCGGGCAGGAGGGGGGGGAGGGGGGAGGAGGATGCAATTTACGCGAGCTCGTACTCGTGGTAGAATTGACGCCGCAGCGCCGACAGTCAATATCGGGGGGTATAAATCGAAACATCGAAAAGTAGGTACATCGAAAAATATATCGTGATCTGTATAATATATCCCGGCGGAATCTGCATGTACAAGTATATGTACGTCGGATAGGATGCGAGCAACGCGCCGCCCTCGTGTGGACCGCATGATTCTCAATTGCAAAATTACTCACAAGTGCAAGGCTGTACCGCAACGCTAACCGCAATTGATACTTCGCCCCGATGTATCAATGTCAAACACTATATAATACATGTGGGACGAGATAGTCGAGATAGATCGATTTTGCGCAACCAGTTTACCGGCAAACTCCATTATTCCGCACTTTTCACTCGATATTACGTATTTATTTTTAGTATTTTTTTTCATATTTATTTTTAGAGACCTCCACTATTTTTAGAAATTATTTCCTCGCATCCATAATCTTTGCAAAGCTTTTAATTAAAATCTATTATATTTGTCTGAAATGTGTATATAAAAAATGTACCAAAATATATTAAAGGATAGAATAATTGATATTAACTTGTAATAGTTAATCAAAATAAAGAGAAAATTATTCTAGGTTATAAAAATTTGTATAAGAAATGTACGAAAATACACATACTTTGACAATTAAATGTCAATGAATAATTATAGTGATTTAATTTTATTAAATTCATTTTTTTATCTCTTTCGTCGTGCAAAAACAATTGAAATAAAGATTATTGCGAAATATGTGTTGCGTATTTCGTAAAAACATCTTATTCTACGTTGCCCCCTATTAAACTCGGTTTAGACGAGGCTCTAAATTGGCATCCGGGCGCAGCCGGCTCTAACGTTTGACACACACTCGATGGAACGACCGGTGCACTTCGACATGTCGGTCGGAAATGCGCGTAGCTTTAAGTGCGGCAATGCTCGAACTTCCAAAGGCGATGGCCATTGTGTCGCGGTGCTGAGAACCGCTCCACGTTCCATCGACAGTGATCGATAAAGGGCGTGCGATTGGCCCACCAGAGCGCGATCGAGATTCCGCACGAGAATATAATAATGGCGAGAGATGACATTGTTTGAGAGAGGAGAAGCCGGCGGGAAAATGGACGACGTGCTCGACGTGCTCAGAACGAACTTGAAGAGTACGTCATCCCCGCGAAAACTTCTTCCGCGTTTGACGCGTCGCGAAGATTACCGCCTGTATTGTTGTTACCTTTATAGCGCCACAGCTCTTCTTTCCGATGAGGTTTCCTTGTAAATTGCACTTACTTAGATAATAACTTACAGAATATACTTCATTTATATTGACAAATTTCGCTATTAGGCTCAGTATCAATTACTTCATAATCATTGTGTAATCAGATATGCAGCTAATGAAATAATAAGCGCAATTAAAATTAGAAACATCAAGGATCGACGAAGAAGATAGCTGCAGAGATAAATAAGACATTGATATATAAAATATTAATTAATCATTCTTATTCTCAAAACTTTCAATAGCTATTGAATAATAATAATAATAATAATACTGCAGCGGCAATATTAATTGTCCTTTGCGATAGAGATTTTTATCTCAAAGATCTCTTCAATAATTTTACTTCAAAGAAATTGTTACTCCAAAGATAACTCCACAATGATTGCTCCAGTTAATCCGGACGTTAATGCAAAGACGGTTGACAAAAGCATTCAGATCGGTACTTGATTGCTCGAGAGCAACTTGAAATCTAAGTGAACAACGATAGCCTTAAAGACAAGACTAGAATGCAGTAGCACAGAGTTGCAGCATAGAGAAATCGATTGCATTACATTCTTACCATTTTATAATCTTCACTTACCTAACACTAAATTATAATAATCACTTTTACTTTCCCTAATCACGCTGTATAAGAAAAGTAGGTATTAATTAAATTTATTATAATTTGTATTGGCAAACTTGAGAAAAAAATGCAAAATAACTTACACTTATCGCACGTTATAATTATCGGTAATCAGTTTTACAATGCAATGAAAAAGCATGGATCAAATTTATATACGAGAAACTATAAAAATATTGTTATATAAAATTGTTATTTAAAATAACATTTGTTAATTTAAATAAAAATAGCTAAACGATAACATTTGTGTTAAAATGAAAATATTGAAAATATTCCATTGACAAACAGATTTTTTCAATGCTTTTCAGTCTGGAATAAAAAAAAATATCTATACATGACAAGAATGTTTATTTTTAACAAAAATTTCTTGTCGCCGTTAAAATTAAGAAGAATCGTTAAATCTCTAAACCCACCAGAAAAGTTAACATCTCACATAACAGAGATGCACAAGTAATCGAAGTAGGGAAACTAAAAGTATAAGGTCAAGAAGAGAAAAGAGGAAGTAAGTTCGAAAAAGTCGGAAAATTTTAACCAATCAATCCGCTGCCTTTCCCTCTTACTCTCAACCTTCTCTCTCATTCATTCCGTTTTTCCTCCTACCATTCCGTCTCTTTCTAAATACGATCTGAATGCTTCCGCGCATATATATATATATATATATATATATATATATATATATATCTCTTTCTCACTCCCTGGCAATGTCTAGACTGAAGAATTTAGCTCGAACTGCAACCCCGCCAGTCCCATCAATAAAAATACTTTAACGATTCGTTTCTTCTCAATGTCTGCGGAGGATAAAAGATATTGAAGGGATGCGTTATGGTCAATGACATTTCAACATCGATAGACACTCGAGAAAAAAGCATCGAACGCCATTAAGAGCGACCGCATTCATTGATTATATTAATCTTTGACTTCAACGAGCGAACATTAGAATTGAATTTGGATATCGATTAGCCTTAGAAATTCAATTCAGAAATGATGTACCTACAATTTTTAAATTGACTTTTAGATACTGCACAACTGTTTCTACTTTTCATTATCTATTCAGTAGCAATTAAATTAATACATAACACATTCCTTGAAAATTCATGGGTCAAAAAATCTGAACCGTAAAATCAAATGATAAAATCGCGATGAAATAGCGAAACATTATTCGTGCTAAATGGAATATCTGTGAAAAATCGCTAAAATGATTTACTATCGCGAAATTTCATTTTGCAATTGAGATTGATGACTTTTTGATTAACAATAAAAAATAAGATTAAATATGTAACTCTCGTAAAAAATTCTAGTCTCTCAAATTACTGTTGCAACATGTCTGTACCTAATATTATGAAACGCAATGTTCCATTTTATCTACTCGTAAAAGAACGTAACAAAAAACGCAGTAAAATTGCTCCGTGCGGCCAATTAACGTGAATTGTTGTCCCATCGCTGACCAACATGTCATTAAGCAAAAGGGAGATCGATGAAAGAGAAAATTACTTGTAACTAGAACGTCGAGCGACGACGAAATTTAATTTAGTATCGAAGGAGAAACCGATTTTTGAACGCGGTTATTCTCTGCTTATAGGATAAAGTAACTACGCCTTGATGAGGCAAAGAGCAATATCAGTGACAAGATAGAACTCTTTCACATTTCAGATATAACGAGAAAATGGACTGAATGGGTTTAGAGGAGCGTGTCGAGGCGTGCCATGAAAAATATATGAGGTTTCGTAAAACGATCGTGTTGCATGAGTGCTCCGAAACTATTTTCCTTTTTCCTATCTCAAATGTTGCACAAAAATATTATCGCAAAACGTATCATCGAATCTTCTCATTTGTAAATTATACGACAAATTTAGAGTCTTTTCTTTAGTAAAAATTCTGTAGAGATTAATTATCGTACACTCCAAATTCGTTGAAGTGAAAATTGTCACTTTATCATACAGTGAAAGGGTCTTACGATTTTAGGATCTTTACTGCTATGCAGTGATTTTCACTGTATGTAAAAGTGAGTTTTAACTTTTGTTAAAGTGAAATTTTCACTTTATTAGAAACAGTGAAAAATGTCACTGTTATGGTAACAGTGACATGGTTGCAGTGGCATAATCCACTGCAAGAAAAGTGATTAATTAACTGTAGAAGCAGAGAAAATTTTTTGACACGGTAGAAAATAATTCATTATATTAACAGTGAAAAGTAACTTTACTAAAGTAAAAAATATAGTAAAGTAATTGCCTAATGAGAGCCGATACGGATGTTGGTGTGTGAAATTCTTATCGTTACATTTTACAACCATACACGATCTGCGCGCCGCACAGTTTGTCGGTCTTGAAACACAGTTCTTTGCATGAAACCGAAAATTTGTAAAATTAAATTGACGAAATTAATATCTTTCGATGCTAATATGCGTCTATAATCTATTCCCCACCTCATAAGCAATTACTTCATTATTTTTGATTATTTCTTGGAACCTATTTTATCTAAAATTCATTTAAAAAATCATTTTACTAGCAGTTAAAAAGTCACTGTTAACTGCAGTGACAAGTTCACTTTAAATTAAAGTGAAATTTCACTGCAAATAGAGTGGTCGACTGTTTTGACTATTTTGACTATTGGCTATAGTGAAATTTCACTGCTTTGCAGTGAAATCTCACTGCAACGAATTTAGAGTATATATTTTTTCGAAATTAGTATACAAGTATACGGCATCGAATGTGAAATACGATCTATCGTATTCGAAATTCGTATACAGCTATAACAAAGCGTGAAATAATGACGTAATGACAAAAAGGTTGACTGCTAGATTTAGTTATTTCAACAGACTTAGTAATCGGGTGCACCGCTTATATTACAGAGAAAAAAAGTTGGGTCTGTCTACATGCCCTATCGCAATTCAAACATTTGTTGTGAGAGAGACCAACCGGGACTGACAAAAAGTAGTGCACTGACTCTAATACAGCCGACACAATAGCTATCAAACAAAGCTATTTCGTAACTTGCGCTTCGCTAGTTACTACATATAAACACGGCAAACAAAATCAGAAACAAAATTCTATGTATTATTTCTGTTATAAACTTGTTATCTAAAATGTAAATTTCAACAATTCTCATAAATTCATAATACACATGAATTATTCGCTTGAAATTATACATATATATAACAAGTTTGTCCAATTGTTGTAAATTATTATTAAAAAATTTAATACACATGTTAAGAATAATTTAAAATTACGTAGCATTCAAATAAAACAATTTAGTCTATATGTACGTACTTTACATAACAATTTCTAAGATAATTTAAAGATATTTCTTCAAGAAAATAATAAAAATTGTTATTTTTTTCGATTTATTCCGTATTTCTGTATAATTAAATATAAAATAACTGATAATTAATTAAATAGATAAACACACAAAATTAAATAAATTAGATAAATTTTATTTTATGTATACGTGTATTTATTATTAAATATTTATATATGAATTAAATCTTTTTCGTAAATTTATTTGCACAAGAAAATAAGTCAAAAATAATTTGCATTCAACTTTTTAAATTGCATGAAATTAAATAAATTTCACTTCTTTTTGATAATAATGTTGCATGGATAGTGATATAGTCTTTTTTTAAACACTACAAAAATTAATTTCAAATTTAACGACAAGTTTATGCATTTCAGGCGCGGATTTTTCTTTGTCACGCACCGATAAAGCTTTATTACGAATTTTTGCCACTTCTCTTCGTTCGATCTCATTCGTTTGATCTCGAAGTAGCATGAAAACTCATAAGAGACAAAAGCCGCGTTTAACTCCGCCTCGAGTATTCATTTAATGTGATATAGTCACCCCTTTACCCCTCAAGTGGTAAAAGTGCAGGCCGTACAGGGGGGATTTGTAAATACGAGAACCTGATGTTCTTCTACGTGCTCGCCTTTTCGCCGACTCGCAGTCTCGTATAAAACGAAATGTATCTCGAGTGCCCGTGTAATAAGAAACGCATTTTCTTGTTGAGATCAGTAAATATGTTGTACGCAACATGTTACAAATAATTATAAAATGTAAGTTGGTTAGCATAAAAATATTAATCTTATACAATCCAAAAAAATATATAAAAATGTAAAAAATACATGAGCTGTCTTTAAAAATATAAAAATTGTTCACTTCACTAAAATTGGTGTTTTAAAAAGAATAATTACAATTCGTATTTTGAAAAAAAATAGTACTCTTCCATATTTTTTCTATTCGCTCTGGTTTTCTATAAAGCAGACATTCCCATTCTACAAATATCGAATTTTTTCCACAAATTCGAATAATTCGTTTTTTTAAATGCACGTAGTTCAATAAGATCTAACTAAATGATAAATTCTAAAGTACCTGTTTCAAGTTTAACGATCACAAAGACACCGAATCGGTATAAAAAGAAAATGCGCGACCACAATCTTTTCGTTACGGTCGATCGCCGATGACGAAACGCGAAATTATCGGGTGTTTTCGCGTTCTGGACTGGTTTTACCGGGTGTTACATTGTCTGCGGTTTCTCCGGCAGGCGAATTTTGAATGCATTACGACGCTAATAAACTCGTGGGTTCTAGGATAGTGCGTGCCATCGTTAAAGTGAACAACATATCGGTTCATAGCTAAAATCCGGGGTGAGAAAGCCACCGTAATAGAGGTCCCCGCCGTACAGCTGTTCGGATCGAGCTCCGTTATAACAGCGATAAATTAATAACGGCCTATAACACATTTATCGCGGGCGAAATGAGCGTACGCAGCTAGAAATTCGCGGTCGCAGTTTGAACGTGCGGCTCCGTTTAACGGCTCGTATTTCTTGCCCAGGCCGGACAAGTTTTAACTAGTTTTAAAGTCCCGGACAGTTACTGTCCGCCAGAATTTCGGCTATCACGTTTATACGAAAACTGATGTGTCTGTACAACTCGTCTATCAGACTCAAATGCGGCACCGCATTAAAACGGGAGATAAAACCAGCATGATATGCGGCGATAAAGCAGTGAAGCTTTTTCGGCAACAAATCTCATCACTTAGCTCAACAGAGATATTTAAATTTAATGAAATTTTAAAAATATCCAAATCTCCTTTCCCGAAACAAAGTCAACACTCGTGATAATTAAAGAATTATCAACATCAATTAATTAATTAAAATACACACATGTAGTAATTAAATTATACAAGATATTTCAGAAATAGAATTTCGTCCGCTCAGCTAACAAAATAAAAATGTCAGTGTTTCAAAATTACAAAAGAAACGTTATGTCAGGGGGAAAAATATCAATATTGTACCATCTCACGAAGGAGAAACGAAAGAAAGTTTTCTTCTCGCGAGAAAGAAACTTCGCAGCCAAACCTCTGGCAAATTCAACAAAAATTACTCTCTATCGGACAATTACTGCTATTCTTTAAAGATTATTATTTTGTTCTCTGTTACTTCAATTCGACTGGATTGCCTGCGAAGCCCGAAATGGAATCCTGCTATGCGATGCAACTCAAGCATTGTATGTACATCCATGATAATATATGTCGACAAAAATCGAAGTGAGGTATTTTACATATTTTCAAGATTTCAGGTATACGCTCAAAATGTTAAAAACATTTCCTTTCTTTTCGAAAAGAGCAGCTCTGCACGGATCTTTTTATTATTAGGTAAAATCTAGCAAAAGTTCGGTGCAAACGTTTCACAAAAGATCTCTTATACTAGACCAAAAGTAGGAGCGACAAAAAGTTCTACGGATTCCAAGTAAAAAGAAATTGGCAAAATCACTTGAGAAAAAGTTGCTTCGCAATTTATAAAATTACTTTTATTTATTTCGAGTCGGAAAATACTCATTTTGTGTTAATTTTTCTTTTCTCCGATACGATAGACAACGAAGAAAGATCCAGGAATAACATAAAAAGCAGATGAATCTTTCTATGGTCGCTCCGTTTATCATCAAAGTGAACCTCCTTGCAATTATTCCCTTTTCACGAATCGTTCCCCTATCGTATTTTCTCAATTTTATTAACAAGTTGAAATTCTTATAAATTTATTTAAATAGTAATAAAATATTCAATATATTTCAAAGATTTTAAAACGGAATAGCATGCATGTATGCACGGAAAGAACGATTTTGTTGAAAGATCTAAAAAATTTTGCTAAAAACAGATATAAAAATAATTTTTTATTAAATCATCGAAAAAATTTGTTGGAATGTTAAAACTGATAAGCATTGCTATAAAACGTTTTGATATTCTAACAATCATTTTGACTTTCGTACGAAATTATTTTAATTATTAAACAAAAATTATTTTCAGATCTGAATTTAGCAAAAGTGTTCTTTCCGTGTGGAAAATCCAAAAAATCTATGAAATAAATAACTATTAAACTAATAAAAATAAAAACAGCAAATTTTAAAAATGTATTAAATTCTATAGCGAGAACATTTGAAATCGTAATTTGAAGTAAAACAGTCACCAAAATAATTCGCAAACATTTATTACAATCCAATTTAACAAGCTAGCATGTTTATAATGCGCTTGCATAATTTAAATCAATAAAGTTTTCACAACAAAATTCTTTTTTAAAAATATATTTTTTTTAAAGATTTATATTAATTAAACTGTTAAATAAACTGTTTCAATCAATTGAACATAATTGAAGTAAAAAGTAATAAATTCAAAATTAAATAAACAAAAACTGTTATCTTCTTGTAGATCAGGTGTCAAGTTTACGACGATTAAGTATCTCTGGATTATATATCATCATCTTTTTAACACGAGTTTTTTTATATATTTAAGTGAAAACAGTGGTATTCCCAATGACACAAATTTCCCAACCTTAACGACCACTTTGAATAACTACATAATATTCGATGACGCATACAATGCACATTAACGTAAACTTGACTGTCTGATAAAGCATGATACTGCAACTTTTTCAAGGACTGACTGCAACGTGCAAATGACAAATAAGCGCAATTACGGGGAACTTCAACACAGTGAGAGCTTATCAAACATTAAAAAAGAAGATTAATCATTATCTCTCAAAGCGAGCAAAACTACATGGTTTCTTAGAAAGATGTGAATTCGATATGATCTACCGCGTGACCTGCAATATATTTTTATATATCAATAAATCCAGAGATAAAAAGATATTTCAAAACATAGCAGAACGACAGCAAATAGTCGTGTACAACGGAGACTTATTAATAAAACAAAAAAAAACAATAATGAATAAAGATCAATCACAATTATCTGTAAAAGAAAGAAATTTGCACGCTGCAGTTTTTCAATAGTCATTATTTTTCAATATTTCCTCTGTTTTTACGAATCGTTGTTTACAGATATGTTTAATGCATATCTCGCATAATCAGCGAGACGCGCTTTTATCTTGAAAAATATTTAGCGTGTGCAAGCGGAAACTTGTATGAAGTTCAACGAAAGGCAACGAGAGATCGATATGTCAAGCCAGAGGAGCGTGCACGTGTATTTGTCTTATTATCATGGCGTTCATAAACTGCACACGGTCGCGATCATACGGCGTTTCGCAAGCGATTGTAGCAGTGTGCAAAATTAAATCGGCAAACATTCGAGGTCACTTCGGCGCGTAACGGAACAGCTGACGCACATGGAAAGCCCCATATTCCGCAAGAGAGATTAAATACGACTAAAATTTCGTAATTCCCGTTTTAAAATTTTGTTTATCGCATTACAGTTCCGAACGCAATTTCACGGCGGTATTTTTGCGAGAGCACCGGCTCATGCATGAGTGCTGTTTGTCTGTCGGCGCCAGTGGCGAGTCATCATCCGCGTGTCAGGGCAATG
>NW_012027169.1:0-8736 GCF_000956235.1 Wasmannia auropunctata | reverse complement strand
GGGGGGGGCGAGAAATAAGAAAATAAAGAGCGCGCGATCGAACGAGCCATTTAAATGGCGTGAATTTTCCACGGGCCAAATTGAATGGAAGAATTTTCACACCGCCGGTAAAATGTACGCGTGTGCATGTCGCTTATCTCCCCTTAGTTGCAACATCCTGTTGTTATTCAATCTTAAAAATCGTCAGTATCAGTATCAGCGCGTAATTACAAACCGGGCTTTGTGTCGCGCTTCCGCCGCTTCACAATCGGAAATAAAAAACAGAATGCGAGATGCAAAAGCGGTGGATGTGTTTGTTAATTGTTAGGAAACTTACACGAGACGTCAGAGTAAATCACGTTGAGATATAAGCAAATAGATTTCAAATATTAGCAGTAACTATTGATGTAGTATTAATGCATAAAATAATTTTCATTTAATTAACATTACGACGATCGAAGGTGGGTATTATATCGCTTAATTTTTTGTTCAGCAATTTATCTACTAATTTTGTTAACTAATTTTGTGAAGTTTTGTAAATTAACTCGCTATGTTAATTGACTACACACTAGAACAAGAATTGTACGTTTGTTAGGTTTTTATTGTTTGTTAATCCTTTTACTTTCAAGAATTATTGCATAACCGGTTCTATTTTCAAGATAATATCGTTCAAGATTAATGAAAGTTAAAATAAAATCGCAATGTCAGCTTGTACTTAAGAAATCAAAAAGTTTCCCCGCAAGAACTTTCTCGATAATCTAAAAATTCGGGATATATTCTCGACTCGCGATCGCTTTATCACGTAAGTGATATATTTCATCGACATTTCGGTGGTGCGGGTGGTGGTTCTCCCAAATTGGAGTCCGCCGATCGTGCTCGATTGAAGAAGAACCGACGTGGAAACCGAAGATAGCGGGAGCTCGATTCTCTGCGACGCAAGCTATTTAGGCAGAAAGGAGATTGTCGCGGAGGTTAATTTCCGTCTGTAACAACTGCGACAACGAAGTCTACATCGCGGCCTTCACGGTCACTGAAACAGAGGCGCACGTCACCAAGACTTGCGTCAGCAATCGGCTGTTTCTCGAGGAGAGGTCGATTATAACAAGGATTGGATCGTTATCTTGTCTGATAGGCAGCACGAGTGCAGCGGATTGCGATTCCTCAATGCGAAAAACCTTTATTCCGCGATCGATTTTAATTATAAGTACAACTATATGAGATCTTCACAATGCGGAGATTACCTAATATTCAAATCTTTTTTAAAAAATTCAAAAATCAACATTTATTGAATATGATCTTATAATAGAGAGACAATTCCGGTCAATATTTTAACTCCTTTTATGAATAATATTAGTTAAAAATCATATATTATATATAAATTTCATTGTTCATGTTTATAAAACTTATTCTTAAAATATATTTCGTACGTATTCACTTCATGTATGTACGTATAACGCACGGAAAATAGACATAACATAAAGTAAACCAAGCGAAATTATCACATGTGTGTGCGTGTGTGCTTTCTGCGTGAACGCTGATGTTTGATTAAGTGCTAAAATGAGATCACGTCTGCTCTTCACAGGAAGATGTAAATCGAAATCTAAAAATATCGGAATCTCTCTCTCTCCCGAGCGGAGTTATATAATTTTCCGAACAAATTACAATCCGGGAATTATTACACAGCGGATCAACGAAGTGCTATATAGACTTTCCTGACGATCTCCCGGTAAAAAAAAGAGCGTAATGAAAATGGCATGCACGAACGGCGTGGAATTTTTCCATTGTGATCGCAGAAAGCATGAAAAATACGGCAATGGATTCGATGTCCGTTTCGAAATCGACATGTTCCTTCATGTTTCCTCCGATTTGTGAAAAAAATGATGAAAAATCAAATGCCACTAAAAATCGATTTTGTGTCCTTCAAGGAAAAAAAAATGGGAAAAATAACTCTTTTGGCTGTGTCAATGAAAATAATAAGAATGTCGCATTCACTTGGAATGAGAATCGTATCGACCCGACGGAAACTAAATAGAGATAATAGAGTTCCATAAAGATTTCAATTTAGGAGAGTTATCAGATTTGTACTATTTAACTCACAAGCAAAATATATATATGTATGTGTATATATATATATATATATCATACTGGCTTCTGCAGAAGATCTATTGGTCGGAAATGTATTGAGTTCAGCTCTCCGCCAATTTAGATTTCAAACGTTATCGTATACAGTAACGAAAGTTTCCTTTGAAATCAGAATGTAACCGAAGCGAGAGGGATAAGTCTCAATACGTTCCTTTCGATTTCAAAATAAAAATATCAAAATATTGAAGATTATAAAAGGTTTTAAAATATCTTTCAATGAGGATTACGTGTCTCTTTAAAATATCTCTATTGGAAATGGAGCTAATATCGGCGAACAAATTCAACAAAAACCATATTTGCGGATCGTTAATTGCATATTTAAACCGCTCACTGTAGCATATGTTTCTTCTTTAAATATTAATTCGCATATTCCAATTTATGAGGAGAGATCGATTGAGCGCGATCTCTGCACTTCTTAACTTCGCGAATAAATGATGAAATAAAATTTAATTAAAGCACAAAGCGGTTTTCCTCCCGTCGCAATGTCGAGTTATTCTACACGAGAATAGAATTCTCTAACTCGAATTTGCATTCAAATTTACCGCAGCTGATAATGTCAAGTGAGTAAATCTTGTAATTTTAACCTGGATGTTGTATACTAATCGAGCCGTCAGAACTAAATGGCGTAGATCGTTTGTTGCCTGGAAGAACGTGCCATTAAATCTCATCGTGCCGCATCTCAAGCGCATTGTATAATTTACCTTCGCGATGATATCATCCTTGTTTATTCCACCGCATGTATACTTACAGCACTTCGATTATCAACGATTCAATTAACAAATATATTCAGTATTCCCGCTTAATTTAATTTAAATATTGTTTTCCCTCACTGATTTACAATCTATAAAAAAAAAACCGTCGCCTTTTGCATAAGCCAAAACTGGTATTTGGATCAATTAATCTCATTTTAATAATACTCATTACTCGTCAATAATCCCATCTCGTATAAACGTTTCATTTTGTCACAGTCGATTAAATTAAGCGATCCCAATATAATAATTACCACCGTTGAGCAGCTGTATCGGCAGATGTTCGTTCCAGGCAAAAACGTAAAACCATACTCCGTGCAGTAAAAAAGAAAGGTTTTCCGCGACCGTTCAGAGGCGCACGAGCGCGCAGAATCATATAGTTAAAAGAGGGAAGAGACCCAGTCCCAATCGATGGGCCTGGGGCTCCGTGACGCTGACCTTGCCCAAATAGCGAAATCCATAGTCCTCGGCGACTCGCCTGGCCGCCTCTTCTCCACCCTCGATGTGTGCCGCCCACTGGTTGGTGTACGCGCGCGCTCGACCGCCGAGAGTCAGCAGGGCCACGACCGCCAGTCCGAAAATCCACCGCGTGCACATGATAGCTCCTCCGCTGCACCGACGACGACGATCGCCACCGGCTGCTCCAGTTTCGCCACCCCCGCGGGCCACCACCCCCGTTATCATCCACTACTATATATACGTGTGTATCCACCACCAACACCACCGCCACCGTCGCCACCGCTTGATAGCAGGATAGCAGCGACACGACGGTAACACCGCGCCACCACGACAAACACCACAGTCGTCACGACGCACCACGGTTGCCGAAACGGAGAAGAAGAAGAATCCACAGCCTCTAAAGGACTATACTTTATGAATGTGCAGCTCTTTCTCTCTTTTTGTCCCCCGCTGCGATTCTCTTCACGGCCGATTTTTCTGTGTGCCTTCTCTCTCTCTCTCTCTCCTCTATGTGTGTGTGTGGGAGCCGCCTTTTACAAACTATACGCACGCGGAAACGACGATCCAGGAAAAAACGCGATCACTCACATACACATCCACACACGCACGTCTCGCAGGCACCCACGCGCACGTCTCGCACCTGCGGAGCGAACCGCTTGCGAACGACTGAATCGCCGGCGGCGCGTGTTACTCGTCTTAAGCACGGAACCTCCACCACGCCGCGTTGTCAGCCGTTGACTCCTCGTCGCTATCGTCCACGTCGACGTCGCCGTGACGTTGTCGCCGCCACCGCCGCCGCCGCCTTCGGTCAAACGGGCAGGAGCAGCAGCGGGAGGAGAAAGAGGCAATCGTCAAGTCATGTGGCCGCCGACGAGTGGGGAAGACGACGGAATGATTCTCGCGATGACAGCGTCGCGAGCGCGACCACGAACGCGGATGTCCGCCGTCGCGGCGCGCGATCACTGCGCCGATCGCGAATGACCTTCCCAATTCGCGGATATTCACGCCGCGCGGACATCCAACGCGACCTTGTCCTCCACGCCTGCTGCACGCCGAGATTCACGCGCGGCCGGACGGGGGTCTCAACAAGACCGGAGATTCGTCATCGCTTTCTCTTGCGGGAGTTACCCTCTTATTCGTTCGCTTTGTTCAAACCAAAGCTGGCCGCCCGGACTTGTCAGAGTCTCAGACCGTTGCGTCTAATTCTTCCGCTTAATAAAAAAAACACCCTGATCTGGTTTTGAATCTTTTTTCTGACTTTTTGACTATCGACTTTCATATAGTCACGTCCGCTTAATAGAAATTTTCATACGTCTTCATTTCTTCGGCTCGACATAACGTTTCGGTCTGTTGGATCACTTTGTGTTTCTCAATTCTCTCGCTTCCTCCTCGTGTGCAGCAGAAGAAACGCAGTGCACCTCGCCGGCGCGACGCGTGAAATTTTTCGCCGACACGTCTCAATTACCCGCGCGGCGTCGCCAGCGTTCCGTTCCTCACGCGTCTATCATACCTCCGGAATTCCTCCTCTTACGCCCTTTTCTTCGGGTGTCAGCAAAGCACGCGGTCAGATCCACCGTTCGCGCATCTCAATCGTTCGCCCTTCGTTCCGATGTCGACCGTGCCGGATCCGTCATTACAAAAATACCCTCATGATCTTGACGTCCTCTCACACATTCTCCCGTTTCGAGCCACGAGAGACACCCTCTTCTTCCATGAAACTTCTCTTCGTTTCTCTTTGACTCCCTTTCAAGGAGAAAAAAAAATAACAAATCGAGATTCTCGATTTTGTCTTAGCGTCTTGTCATGCTCTTCGAGTTTCGTGCGACCGTGCCCGGTCGCCGAAGAAGTGAATGGCCAGCCACTCGAACGAGGTCACGGCGCGTAGCTGACCGAGAGGTCGATCACGTCATCGAGCACCACATCGCTCCCTCGGGGCGCACCGCAGGAGACGAGATGTACCGCCAAGGTCCTGGCTGAGTTGGATGGGAGGTATCCCTCTTTGCTTCGGGAACGGGCTCTCGAGCTGCAAACGATGTTAAGAGGAAATTGATTAGTCCCGAAGTTTCCGAGACAAAAATTCTCAACTCTTGGTTTTCGAATACTCGCGAACTTTGGAAAATCGCATATATATAGTTAATGCAAAACACTTAAAGTACCTAATCGATAATACCTCGCGAAAATTAATTTCAAGGCAAGTTCCGGTACGCGATATGCGGTATACACGTTAATATACGCCAGCTAAAAGCCTGAGTCGGTCAGTTTTGATTTATGAATTTTTATATCAACTCCAAGCGTCAAAGAAAACTTTCGAAAACTTACAAGTTGGGAAGGAAATTAATTCCGACGAAGAGTCAACGGTTTAAAAAGCGTTTAAAGTAGACACATGCAAACACACACAAAACACATAAGAGGGACGGGAAGGACGTATTTGAAGACATTATCTATGTGCATCTCTTGACATTTCGCAACATTATTCTCCGTCGTTAACGACGCATCGCATCGCCAAGGACTCGGCGCTTTTGTACTAACGTCACGTTTGAGGAACATTCGGCCCAGTCAGCATTCTCGTACCAAAAAAAAGACAAAAGAAAAAAGATATAGCCCAGCAAAAATCCACGTCGGTTTACGGTGATTACCGCACGATGGAATAATTTCGCCCCGTCGAAATTGCATTCGCCACATAACGTGACCCGATTCTCCGTTATGGATTAGAGTTAATTTTACAACCGCCCGGCGATTTCGCGTTGGCAGAAATGAAATCGCAATCGGAAGCAAGTGCAACGTTGCTGCATGATTTTTGATGAGGGTCTCCGCTCACTAACGTGGCATACCATCGAACTAATTCGTCGTGGCCGAGCTCTTACATAACCCTCGTTACGCTACATAATTCACGTGCTCGATACTATCCATTAATCGTGACCGTAGATTAAATCGGAAAGTTATGTTTCAAACGTATTAGGAATTATCATTTGAGATCATTTACTGTAATTACTGTCGTTACGGCGATCGCATCGTGAAATAAGATCGATTATCTACTTGTGCAATAACTCGTTAATTTATTATTGTTATTCTTCAATTAATATTAGATTATGTGTTGTATATATTTTTATATAAAAATACAAATGTAAATAAGCATTTTCTTTAATATTATCTATTACAAAAATTCTGCAATTTGATAGTAATAAAAAATGCCTTGTAAAAATATTATAATAATTCATTACGTATCTACCAAAATTGAACTATTTAATTCCAAATATTATTTCAGATTACAAAATTTATTTGCACACGGAGAGAATTTCCTTTTAAAATTTACCTTGAAAATCATATTTTAATCGTGGGACAATATAATATTTTGATAAATTTTACTGTGCACTACAACAAATTTTTTTATAGTATATATTTAAAGAAATAGTGAAAATTACATAAAATTCGTCAAAATACTATATTGTCCTATGATTAACATGCTTTTCAGGGTAAATTTTCAAATAAAATTCAATTCTCTCCGTGCATTTTACTTTCTTTCATCTTATCAAAGACAGAAACGAAAAACATGTATGAAAATGATATTGCCAGAAAACAATCTTTGATTATCATAATATTGCAATCTAATTTCTTTCCATTGACAAAAGAGTTCATATTCCTCGACGCGTTCTATTCATCATAATCATATTCCTCGACGCGCTCTATTCATCGTAGTTCTCGCTGCGAATATTATCTTGCAAGATTCTGACAATTTACGAAACCTATCTCAACGTCTAAAGAAGTAGGACTCGTGCTCACAGATAATGTCTACGGTCTCTTGCGCGCGCGCGCGCGCTTTATTAGCGCGTTATAAATCCCCATAGTAAAATGAGGTGAAATGCTGCGAGTTCGCATTATCGTCACGTTCAAAGGACTTTTCGAGTGAGCTAGCTTCCGGAAAAGGGACTCGACATTGGTCGGCCCTGGACGGTTGCAACCCTTGCAGGAACATCCACAGCTCGCGCCACGAGGAAATTGCATTCGCGAGTTGGTCTTCCACCAACCTCGTTTCTCCTCTCTTCCCTTTTTCCCCCCCTCCTCGGTCCCGCCGCGCGAGTCGTGATAAAGAGAGAATAGAAAAGGGTTGCTAGAGAAGTGAATTAAATTTAAGCCAACTCGCGTCCTATCCAACTACCCCTGGCCTCATCTCTGACACCATCCTTTCCCTTCTCTCACAATCCTCTCGCACTTTGTGCCGGGCTTCTCTTTGTCGTTCTATCCTCGTCGTGGCTAAGCCGGCGCGACCGACCAGCCGAGACGACAGCAATAGCCCTCTTTTTAATTTCGAGATAAAAGAGGGCAAAACTGCCATTCGAGGGAAGTCGGACGGAAGGGGCCAGCGGAGGGTCAATCAAGTCGTCGAGTTATAAGTCCCGTCTCGGAGAGAAGAAGTATTCTTTTAAAACGGATTCGATCTCTTGACTAAAGTGCGGTCGAAACTTCTAAAACGGAGACGAGTCACTGGTAGATCAGCTCTTTCGTCAGGTATATAATAATCACTCTGGAAAATGATTTCCACGAACCCATCACAGATACCGCGAAGCTACCCAAGATCTACTGACTGCCGGGCACGAACCCGAAGACGATGACTCGCGGTGGTCCGAGATTCTAGAAGTGGAGGAGCCGGGAAATCGATGGTGGATAAAAGACCTTTAACGGAATCTTAACTGAAAGTTTACTTAAACATTTAAGCTTGAAAATTTAATCTAAATCAAATTTTCATCGGAAAAACATTAACGCACAAAATCGACAAATTGATAGGAATTATCGAGTTTTTTTAAATATAACATTACGTAGTATTATTAATTGTCTCTTTTTTTCGTTAATTTTTGTATCAACATATTTACTCGTGGCATTTAATTTTACAAAAAAAATATTAGCTATAATAATTCTTTTTAATAAAAAAAATAGAAATTGTAAACCTTGTAAAATTAAAAAGAATATTTTTTAGTAACTTAATATAAATTTAATATAATTGTTATTAATAAAAACCGTCCATTCGTTTATATTAGGAAAACAATTTACAAATTTTCCAATAATTTTGAGTAATTTAGGCCTGTAAAAACTTTTTAATTGCATCTAATATTTTAGTTACATTTTATAGAGAAATAAACGTTATACATATCGAGTCTGACGGTCTCTCGATTATACGGTGTAACAAGAAGTAATGAAGATATAGTGCACGATTCGAAAGTTGGACGGTCGGTTTCAAACGAGGGGTAAACCGCTGACCAAAATCGGGTACACCAATGCCTAGTAATGCCCAATTTCTGGGCATTACTGCCAAATTTTTTACGTAATGCCCACTAATGCCTAGTAATGCCCATAGTAATGCCCATAGTAATGCCCATAGTAATGCCCACTAATGCCTAGTAATGCCCATAAT
>NW_012027168.1:17933-18519 GCF_000956235.1 Wasmannia auropunctata | reverse complement strand
GTTATGATTAATGTATTGTAAAGGGCGTATTATCATGTATTATTATTTACTTTCATATTTATAAATAAATATTAGAGCGTCTGTGCTACGACATAAATCCCACGCGCTAAAAATGCCTAAACAGATTGGATATACGAGACAATAAACTAAATAAAGAATACAAGAGCTAAGCACTTGTATTTTGCTATACTCTATCCTTTACTAATCCTCTACACTTATATACCACGAAATAATCACGAAGCCTTTTACATTTCCTATAATAATCATTTTATGTAGATTATAACTTATGATTGCGCTACTTATTACAGTGATAAATCGATTTAACTTACAATAATTTTATAAATATTAACAGTAAAAAACTGAAATCACAACACAATACTAATATAACATAAAGGCATGTAACAGAGTTGCGAGAAAATTAGTTTTACTTTTTCTATTTTTTCTGACTTCTGTGGCGTAAATCCTCGCGCGGCGTATATACCGGATTTACCCTAAAGTATAAAATATCTCGTAAAGTATTGATTTTTTGATAATTTTACCTTAATACTTTTATATGCAGAATAATTAGAGGAATCATATTATGTAA
>NW_012027168.1:15818-17476 GCF_000956235.1 Wasmannia auropunctata | reverse complement strand
CTGGAGTTCAGACGTGTGCTCTTCCGATCTATTTGTGGTATTTTTGCGTAGATGTTTCTACCTTAAAATAAATATTTTTACAAAAATATACAAATTTATACGAAATAACAAAAATTTCTACAAAATTTCAATTTTTGTAGTTTTTTGTAGTTATTCATTAAAATTTTTTCCGCCAGGGTAGTACATGGAGGAGAAATGCCTTTGTTCTTTGTAGGCCGCAAGCGAGTCCAAGAATGGCAAGGAGTGCGAGAGAGAAAGGTATACGAGCGATACCCGTGATACTTCGTTCTCTCTGTCTGTTGAATGGTCGACGCATGCGCAGAGAGGACGAATATTACTCGTCTACCTTTCTCTCTCGCACACATCTTGGACACAGTTTTCGAGCCAACATTCCCCCTTCATGTCTATATACTCAAAGATAAAAATACATTTATTAAATAGTCGAAATGTCTCGTATAAAAACGGTATTTTAAACTAGTAAAAAAAACATTAAAATGGACGTTATAAAATAGTAAAAAAAAAACGTTAAAATGAACGTATAAAAATATGTCTAAAAACCTTTTTATCATAAATTAAATGTACATTTAAATCTCTTTTGCATAAGTCTAAAAAATGTCGATAATTTTTAATAAAATATTTTATTAAAATAATTGTTTAATTAATACAATTACAAATAAAATATAAAATTTGGTAGAACAAGTTATGCATATATAATAAAAAAATAAAATGTAATCACAAGAAAAAGAAAATATTAATCATTAAAAGAATGTTATGCTGAATTCTAAAATGGATTTGATTCTTATATTATTTTATGTACAACTTTGATAATAAAATAAAAATATGTGTATTTTTAAAATATGAATAAAAGAAATAACGAAGAATTATATAACATAATTCTGATCATAGCTTGTTTCAATCTTAATGGACTTAGATTCAATTTATTGTGTTAACACTGAAAAAAATTGCTTAATGCAGAGAATCTAATAAAAATAAATAAATGTAATCACAAAACAAAGATGTCGTTAAAATAAAGAAAAATGTTATAGCACTCATGTAAAGCTCTATTTCAAAATTCATTACTATAAATTATTTATTTTTAACACTATTATTTCATGTCGCATAACTTTTATAATAAAATAAAAATATATGTTTAATATATATATATATGTCTTTAAAATATGATTAAAGGAAATGATTATAAAGTATGACATAACTCTAGTCTTGGCTTGGTTCAATCAATAATCGTGACATAACTCTAGTCTTGGCTTGTTTCAACCAATCTTTAATGGCATCTTCAATTACTTGTGTTGACGTTGAAGAAATCACTTTATGCACAGAATCTAGAAAAAGGTAAATTAATAACACAGTATATACAGTAGCGCAACTCTCTGTCGGTACCTTTGATCTTAGCGTAGATAAAAATGAACTGCACATGCGCGAGCGAAGTTTACAACCAATCAGAGCACTGATATTCTGTCTCATTTTCTCTTTCTATAATAAATTTCTTTCTCTTTCTAACTTGTTACTGTGGTGCTCTTAAAAACGATCGAAGCGATCTAGCAAAGCGCGGATTCTTTTAGGAACGAATCTGAACGTCTGATCGCGCAAGTATAAGAGCACGAATATTATTTGCGAAATATACTTATTTGTATATATAG
>NW_012027168.1:14660-15798 GCF_000956235.1 Wasmannia auropunctata | reverse complement strand
CTGCCTTGCCAGCCCGCTCAGAGATGTGTATAAGAGACAGGACCAAACGTATACTTATTTTTCAATTATTATTATTTAAAATTAATAATAAAAAAGTTACAAAGATTACGAATCTTAATATTAAATCCATACCTGTATCAAAAATACATATTGCTAAAAATATTTATAAAGTTAACAGTGCAATTTTTCATCATGGAAACATAAACGGTGGACATTACACAAATACATTACGTACTAAAGGTATAAAATGGATATCCGTATATGATTTAGAAGTTAAGACATGTCAATAGCCTCGAAATGCTAAGAGTGCATACATATTTTTCTTAGAACAAATAAATGAATAAAAAAATTAAATCAATAAACTATTGAAATTGAGAGAAGGTACATTCAATTAAAATAATAATTTTATAATTAATGTGTTTATTTTTAGAAGAAGTTACATTCTATTATAATTTAAACAAAAAGCAATGAGATCCTAAAAAAATCTTTTTAAAAATAGAAAAAATATACGCCGAGTACATAAATAATGTCGCATATTACATTCTTTTTAAAACTGAGAACAATTTTTTATAAAATGATTTAAATATATAATTATTTAAAAATTAATTGATTGATCAAAAATAGTAGTGAAATCAATAAAGTTAGCCAAGTACTTCATTATTAAAAAAAGACCTCAAAAAAGCTTATTTGTGAAAAACATTCAAAAATTTAAAAATGGAAAAGTGGATTATAATGAAGAAAAAACTTGGCGTGCCTGGATCGTATTAAAATGTAATATTCCACATATTTCGTAAAGAAATTATACAAACATGAAACTAATAGTCAAACAAAGTGCTGCAAAGGGTCGCATTAAAACGCAACGTTCCACAATCAATGATTTATAGTATATAAAATATTTGTAATACAAATATGTATATACACTGGTCCAAAAAATTAAAGGATCGCCTGTTCTAGCCTCTAAAAATAGGCAAACTTCAAGATAGAGCAACTTCGTCAAAAATGATCATATCGAGATGTTCAAAAAAGCATTTTACAGCTTGAAATCTCTACTTTCCGAATCGGTACTTGAGAAAACGATCCTACTGATCTTTCATGGAATTACACGGATAGAAAGGGAGACCCGACGAATCTCAAAATA
>NW_012027168.1:14001-14640 GCF_000956235.1 Wasmannia auropunctata | reverse complement strand
TCCCCGATTTAGGGAGGCGAGCGTATCCGCGCGCATTGCGTTTTCAATCTTATTGCCGCGCGCTTTATTTAACTTTTTCTCTCCTCGTGAGCGTAACCGTAGGAAAAGATCGGCGACATAAGGAAATCGTCTACACCAAGCAGCGAGAGGGAGAGAAACATCGGCCTCGGAACGTCTGGCTCATCGCGGGAGAAACGGAGCACACAGGTCAGACATAGTTCCTACGAATGTTATCTCGATGTTCTCTGTTACGAGCTCTTTACTGCCGCCGATTACTTTCAGCAATCCGAGTGTAAATACGGAGGCAATGAACTCTCACGATCTGGCCAGGATCGGGTTGCCGACGGCGAATTGTACTGAAGCGAGACGAACGAGCAGGATCGACGCCAAAGCTCGATGAGGGACACGAGCCTAATTTGAAGTCCGCGCTACCGGTTGCGAGCCAGCTGATCACGTGCGACACCGCGATTCGCGGGCGTCGCGCTCGCAGGGCAAGGACCAATCGGCGCACTATCAGCCGATCGCGTGACACCCTGCTGTCCGCGTGCTGCCGGAAGGTCCGTCGAGCGACACTTGTGCTGTGGTCGCGCGTGGGACAGGACGCAGGATCCCGTTTAGTTGCCGAGTGCCGGAAAACAA
>NW_012027168.1:7509-13955 GCF_000956235.1 Wasmannia auropunctata | reverse complement strand
TTATCGATAAATTGTCCCATATTTTATTTATTAATAGCTTTCAATAATCTAGTAACTGGCGCAAACAAGAACAGCGCATGCGCATCGAGTTGCCTAAAAATAACCAAAACTGAAGCTACTAGATTATTGAAGGCTATTAATAAAATTTGGGACAATTTATCGATAAAATAGAAAAAATACTTGTATACACAAATCTAGCAAATAACTAGCAAACGTTTTAGCACCGAAATATTTATAAAATTATGAGATAAAGGTTTCAAATGGAGGTTACATCTGTTACACTTGTCCAAATTTTATTTTCGATTTTTTACCCAAAATAATTAATATGCAAACAAAATAAAAATAGATGCAAAAATTAGCAAACGACTAGCAATCGAATGACGTGTTCAAAATTATTGAAATCGTTAGTTCGACAGCTGGCTTCATACCGGTGCAAATCGCGACCTTGGCGATACCGCCGACGGCTGCCGCGGCGTTAGTCGCGGCCAAACAAATCGCCTGTGAATTCCAACACACGCAAATATATTTGTTAATTGTTACTAAAATTTTGAGTATTCTATCTCGCCCTTGCTCTTCCACATTCCTCCGCACCCTACGAACCGCCCCTCTACCGCGTTCGAGATTTTGATTCCGTGTAATAATTTGAAGGGTGGCACGCCCGCTCGTGCCTGGCGCCCAACTTCGCGTTTTTGGTTGCCGCGTATTTGCGAGTTAATGAAATCGTTGCATTTAGCCGGATTAGTGACGGGTAACGACCGATCTTGTAGTCCGACTCAAAAAAAAAGTGCGGTCACAATATATATATATTGTGACGTGACGTCCCTTTTTGGACCGCCCGTCACAAGGGATCTACGGACCCAACCGCGGGCGGTAGCTTTGAGTCCTGCGTCCTTCCGATTTTCGGAGGCGGACGCGTGGCGCGGGCCGCGGGGCCACATTTGCGTAGCTCCCGCCGCCCGAATACCGAATACCGTTTATTATCATTCTTAGTTTCCGTAGCAATCTCGATTGTTTATTATATCGTATCGGCGGCTCCCGGAGAACTTGTAGGATTTTCCCCGTCTCGCAGTGACCGACGCCGCAGTGACCACGAGAAGAGGACCACAAGGGCGGAGAAGACACCACCGAGGAAACAGCATGCACAGGTCGTATCATTAGTCCGCGTTCCTCTCCTTAATTTGAGGACACTTAAGCCGCCGAGCTTCCTTCCAGATTCCGGTGCGAGCCAGCTAAGGCGAGGATAAAGGGGATGGCCACTCTACGCCCCAGATCGGGCTAGAAACCCCACAGTCGGAAACACGACAGGGCGCCCCAAGGATGAGATCTGCCGCCAGGAACGGCCCCTGACGAGAATGAGTCCCGTAGGAACAGCCACCTGAGCGTGCCAAAACGGGAGCGTACCTGGAGGTACCGCCGACAAGAGGACGTCGCCGATAATTTAAATATCGCGCGCGGGGGAACAGGACCCGCGGCGCTACGCACCTCACGCGATTCGCGGAGGTCGCGAGCTCGCACGCCCGCCAATTAGGGGCGAGGAAGGATGTATCACGTGGGCCCACCGGCCCGGCGAGATCACCGAAGCAGCACTCGACACCAGTGTTGCCAGGTCTACCGCTTAGCGGTAGATATACCGTTATTTAGCTTCAAATACCGTTTTACTACTGCTCTACCGTTTTTAAACCAAAATCTACCGCTTTATAAAAATCAGTTGTTAATTGATAACCATAGACTGTAACCGTAGTTTTAAATTGCGCCACGGGGCGCATTCGGAAATTCTACTCATCGGGTAGAGTAACTTCGAGTAACCAATCAAATATTTGCTCCTTTTGTTCTGATTGGTTA
The DNA here is from genome assembly GCF_000956235.1 of Wasmannia auropunctata. Classification (NCBI taxonomy): domain Eukaryota; kingdom Metazoa; phylum Arthropoda; class Insecta; order Hymenoptera; family Formicidae; genus Wasmannia; species Wasmannia auropunctata. The sequence continues at coordinate 12,113 of NW_012027168.1, read as the reverse complement.
ATCAGACGCTGCTCTACAGACTTTATGAGTAGGATTTATGAACGCAAGCTTGATGTGTCGTTTCTATCGTCGACAATTCGTCACGTGATCCGAATCGCAATACGCGCTCTGAGCCAATCAGCGCGCGATTTGGATCACGTGACGAGTTGTTGACTCTCTAATTATAGGCTAAAGGCTCAAGGCTTTATTTCTCTACTTTTCTAGTCGTGTCGAGATGCAAGCAGCGTAACAGAATATTCAAAATTAATGCGAAAATTGTGAATTTGTGAAGTAAAACGTGAAAGAATAAGATGAATAGGTAAGATATGATGCATGCATGTATCTCAAAATTAGATTAGAGATTTACATTCCGATTTATCTAGAAGTTACCATTCTAGCTATTAAGTTATTATTACCAAAGTTAAGTTTACTGTTTTCTTGTTACTTATTTTATTGTAGCTCTGAGACCTCTGAGAACGAATATGCAGGGAATGAGATTGATATTATTGATAAGGATGAGGAGTCAAGCAGCAATGAATCGACAGCTGTAAGGCGCAAGAAAAAGAAATACTCGCAAAAATACAATTCAAAGTGGGAAACTGAAGCCAAATATAAAGAGTGGTTGGGTCCTAATAAGAATAACATACATGAAGCTATATGTCGGATATGCAATAAAAGCATTAATATATCCGCTGGAAAGAATCAACTTAAACGACATCAAGCTAGAACTAGTCATATTAAAGCTTTCCTTGCTCGTAAATATCAACCATCGATGCCTTCATTTGCTAATGTTCAGAGCTTTAATAGTATGGAGCTATTAACCAAAAAGGCTGATTTGTATTTGGCTGCTTTTGTAGCTGAACATAACGTGCCATTTAAAATTATGGAACACATGCCCCAACTGATTAAGAAAATATGTGTTGATTCTGAAATAGCAAAAAAAATAGCGTGTAGCAGAACCAAAGTAACTGCTATTGTGCGAAATGTTATCGGACAATACAATTTCGAAGAAATATGTGGAATTTTGAACAACATTAAGTTTTCATTGATAATAGATGAATCAACAGATCGTACATGTACGAAACATTTATGTATGGTTGCAAGATTTTTGCAAGATAAAAAGTAAGTGCAGAGTTGTCTTAGATAATAAATTAATAACTTAACAAGATTCTAAAAATTGTTTTTTTTTCAGAGTGATAGACTGTTTTTTGGGTTTAATACCCTTAAAAGACGCAACGGCCGAGGATTTATATGACAAGGTTACTGCATTCTTTAATTTAAATAAGATACCATATAAGGCTAATTTAATTGGTTTTGCTTCCGATGGAGCAAGTGTAATGGTAGGCACCAAAAATTCTTTTTCAAGTAGATTGATCTCAGATATTCCACATATCTTTTTGATGAAATGCATTTGTCACAGTTTTCACTTGTGTGCGTCAAATGCTTGCACTATGCTACCTAGTGCTGTTGAAGAATTAACTAGAGATATATATAACTATTTTTCGAACAGCTCGAAACGCATTGAAACTTTAAAAGAGTTTCAAAAATTTGCAAATGTAAAAATTCATAAAATTCTTCATCCGGCTCAAACAAGGTGGCTGTCTGTTGAATCGGTAGTGGTGCGAATTCTTGAGCAATATGAGGCTCTAAAACTTTTTTTTATCGATGCGTCTGTTAACAGTGATCGAACTGTGACTGCTGGAAATATTTTACACAAACTTCAAGACCCGTTGACAAAAATGTTTCTTATGTTTTTAGAGTTCGTTCTTCCCATTTTTAATAACTTAAACCGGGAATTTCAAAGTGCTAATCCGAAAATTCATAATTTGCATAAAAAAATGTGCACTGTTTACAAAACTTTATTGGAATGCTTTATTAAAAGAACTATAATACAGCAGACGCCTATTTCTTTAATAAATATTAACGATCCACAAAATTATCTGCCATTGGAAGAAATATATATGGGAGCTAAAATACTTGCACTTTTACATAATAAGCATTTTGACAGTCAACAGCTACACGTTTTGCGAACGAGATGTTTAAGTTTTTATCTAGAAGGCGCCAGACAAATACGAAAACGTTATAATTTTGATAACATTGTCTTAAAATCGTTAGAGGTGCTAGATCCTGAAATTGTAAAAAGTGGTTCTGTACCATCCATAATTAATTTATGTAATGCGTTTCCAAACTTGATACCTGAAGAAAAATTTCAAACGATTGATAACGAGTGGCGGCTTTTACGTAATGTTAACATTTCTTGTGAAAAATATTCCAGCGTAGAGGAGTTCTGGATTTACATTTCGGAGATGAAATATTCTGATGAAAGTCTTATGTTTGGTACATTAGGGCCATTTATGCTAAACTTACTCTGTCTTCCTCACTCATCAGCTAATGTTGAAAGAGTTTTCTCAAAAATAAATTTAATGAAAACTAAACAAAGAAACAAACTTAGTACAATGTCAATTACAGGTTTGTTACATACAAAAACTTATTTAAAAAATAAGGAATGTTTTAATTTAAACATTGAAAAGCATATTCTAAAGCGAATTAATAATGAAATGTACAAACCTATTGGTGATGAAAGTGATGAAACTGATATTGATGAAGACTGAGTAACTAAATAATAAGCATTGTCAAAAACTCTTTAATATTCATTCTTTATGAATTTTTTATTTTTAATTTGCAATATTTTTAAGTTTATTTGATTATGCCTTTATGTAGGCTATAAGAAGTATTTCCTTTTAGTTCTTAAATTGTAACGAGAATTATACTTTTTGTTTTTGTCGATTGACTTCATAGATTATCAGTAAAATTAATTTTTTTATTTCATAAATTATAAGAAGAATTTATTTCTTGTTTTTGTCGATTGATTTCATAGATTGTAAAAATTTATTTCTTGTTTTTGTCGACTTCTAGATTGTAAGAAAATTTTACTTGTTTTTGTCAATTAACTTCATAGATTGTAAGAATTTATTTCTTGTTTTTTGTTGACTTCTAGATTGTAAGAAGATTATACTTCCTGTTTTTGTCAATTGACTTCGTAGATTGTAAGAAAAATTTAGTTTTTGTTTTTATTTTTGCCAATTAACTTTGTAAGAAAGACTGAAAGTGATTAAATGAGACTGATAAAACTGTCTATTATTAAAATACTTTTAATCATGTTTTTTTATTACGCTGTAAATTCAAATTTTGTATTAGTTACGTATATACCTACCTACTTCAATTTTAACAATGTTTAAAAGTTTTTCTTAAATTTACATGACTAAATTTATTGAAGCTGTCATCTATTTAACGCACTTAACTGAACTTTTTAGAGTATTAAAAGTAACTAGTGTAGTTTATATTTTCTTTAACTAATGCAGCATCTACAATACAGTCGTTACGGCGTTACGACGCTACAATGTACCAATCAGAAAAGAAAAAAACCATATATTCTCTTCTTTAATTGATCCATTGTAGCATCGTAACATCGTAACGACTGCATTGTAGACGCAAAATTTTATAGTTTTTAAATTTTAAAAAAGTAGAAATGCATTTTGTAAAAAAATGATAATTTTATGAAAAAATATGATATTTATTAAGTTGTAAAGCGACAGAAATGCAATTTTTGTTAGAAAAACGGTAGAAAAAGATAAAAAGGCGGTAGATTAAAAAAATTTTTCGCCTGCGGCGCCATTTTCTAATTTCTACTGTTAAATTGCTCCATCTACCGCTATTTTAGCGAATGATATACCGCTAAACTTTTCAAGGACCTGGCAACACTGCTCGACACTTGTGCTGTGGTTGTTCGACGGGAAGGACGCAGGACGAGCAATAAAATCGTGCGAAAAGGAATACAGCTAGTATTGCTGGAGGATAAGCGAGCTGCCGTTCCCGTGACGAGGAGTTTCCGGTGAGACGAACGCACTTGTGTAAAGCCGCCGATTTTTCTTGTGTCAGACGGGCCGCAAGGAACCCGCGTTCCTAGCTGTTGTTTTCGTTTTGTGACTCGGCTGTAGCCGATAAAGATTCCATAAGTTTCAGCGCCCCGTCTGACCCCGCGTATCGAGATTTTTTACCGTCGCGCTACGCGCCCGCCGAGCGCCACAGCCAAGCCAGTCAATGTATTGTATCGTTTCCGTCATTGTGCGTGTGTGATAATTCGCGTTTCCGAAAAGGCCTTACGCCACTGGTACGGGATTTCAGAGAGTTTCCGGGATCACGGGATCCCGCGGGACGTATTCGTCCCCTAGTTTCGATTCCGCTTGTGTCGATCACGCTTGCCCGTGTACGCCGAGCGCTCAGCGCCGGCGTACTAGCGAATATCACGCCCGCACTGCATGATTTCCGATTTCGCATGTCACGCGGATGCGAGAGGCATGTAATTAGCGAGTCGTACCGCCGAAGGGAAACCGCTCTTAATTTTCCGTTTTTCCGAGATACGATCCCGCACTACGATCGTGAAGTGCGAATTGCGAGTCTCCGTCAATCTTGTGCACGCTGCATTGCTGCGCGTCTCGAGTGTTCCCGTCTCTTATCGTATATCACTCGTCTTTTCAACTGTAATACTCGTCCGCTAAATACAATTGTTATTTTCATTGTTAATAATCAGATCGGAAGAGCACACGTCTGAACTCCAGTCACTT
>NW_012027168.1:6101-7489 GCF_000956235.1 Wasmannia auropunctata | reverse complement strand
GTGTGCTCTTCCGATCTTGCACGCTGCATTGCTGCGCGTCTCGAGTGTTCCCGTCTCTTATCGTATATCACTCGTCTTTTCAACTGTAATACTCGTCCGCTAAATACAATTGTTATTTTCATTGTTAATAATCACTGCTATTTCTTTCAGCCCATTCTCGCTCCCCGAACCTTGACCGTTGTCCCTCGAGCCACCCCCCTCTACCATTACCGTAGCTGAGAGGCCGGTTATCGCCGTCCTTGTCCGACCGTCGTACCGAATTTGCGTCTGATCGCGGGATTAATTAATTTCCTATTGAGTCTGTAGATTTCCGAATAACGAAACTTCCCACTAGAGAGGCACTCTCTATAACGTGCCTGGCGCCCAATTCTTGTTCCCGTTTTCGATAGGCGACATGCCTGAGTAACGATTAATCGCGCGTTAGATTTATTTTTACCGTTTTCGCGGAATCAAGTGCGTCGGACGAGTAACGAAGTTGCACCACGCTTGTGAGTGCGGTCGCAATATACAGGGTGAACCATTTTAATCCATCCAGTCGAATATTTCGCCCGGGAGAGAAACTGTCGGCATTAGCATCATCCAAGGTGTCCAAACACTAGCTAAAGATGACCAAGGTCGTTGGCGACCTTGACATTTATCAATGTCATGATCCTGAACAACATTCAAAAGGTTTTAGCTAGTGTTTGGACACCTTGGATGATGCTAATGCCGACAGTACTCCAACTTTCAAGCTTTATAACTCAAGATTTATTTCATAAAAAAATATTTTATTTATGTGTTTTGGAAAGTTCTCGAGGTCAGCTACAAGAATATGTAATAAAAAATAGGGGATGCCATTTTAAAAAATTGAGGTGACTTTCATGTGACTTTCAAATAATTCTTCAAGGTCAAACCAATGGTACCATCTTATGGTCCCTTCGAAACCAAACAACTTTTGTCTGAAAAATTTTTCTCTCCCGGATTTGATTTTCGAGATATTCGACTGGATGGATTAAAATGGTCCACCCTGTATATACACACGTACACACTACATATATTACATTTAAAATAGAAATAAAACAAAATGTATTTATTTTGTAAGTATATATTATATTTTCAAATAATTACTTTTAAAAAAAATGCCACAAATTATGAGAATTCCGTTTAACCTCATTGCGATTGATTACAGCCAGTCACAGTAATCGGTGCTTAAAGTTTTCCACTACTAAACCGAACAATAAGAATACTTAATATATAATATAATATAAATAATAACATAATTAATGGCCAATTGAAAATAGCGGCATAGACAATCAGGTTCCAAATTATGCAAACAAATTAATATAACTCTTTTCTGAAACAATGTTCTGAAATAAATAGAAAAAATATATATAATTATAAAAAAAAAC
>NW_012027168.1:2971-4924 GCF_000956235.1 Wasmannia auropunctata | reverse complement strand
CTACTCGATCCACCTCCATACGTACCAAAAAAGAGCGGAAAAGAAAAATATTATTATAAATATTATTAAGATTTATAAATGTAAAATATTTAAAAGTTTTCTATTTTTCCTGCTAGTACTTTTGCATGCTTTATTATGCTCAAATAAAGTATAATAAATTCGCATACGGAAAAATAATTTGATTAAATACATTGTAGGAAAATCTGGACATGGTGCTTTGAAAATTATTTTTTGTGCAAGTTCAACTAAATATTTACCGCCAATGTTTATTTGAAAGCAATTACTTTCAAATGTCTCCACAAATATTTCTTCTAGTTCATGTATATAATTACAAAAATTATGACTTGCTAAACGTAAATTTCCAAAAGGATTTTCCTCTGTACTTTTATAAGCTCGGAAAGAACAATACAAAGCAGTATTATCTATGACAGTCTTATTTTCATTAACATAATCTGCACACACTTCACATGTATGTATTTCTGTACATTTTTTAATCAAATAACCGCAAACATATCTAAACGCATTTTCTTCCAACAAATCCATGTTATAGTAATCATGGTTGGGAATATCTAAACATATATGCGGCGCAGAAGGAATAAATTCTGAAGTAGACGGACTTGAAGCTGTTAACCAATTAAATTTACAGTTAGTGTTGGTTACGAGTCCTGATTGGACTCGCAAATGGCCAATCATAAGATTGATTTATCGGTATTATAAATGATTGCCGAATAAATCAATCTTATAATTGGCCGCCATTTTTAGTATATTTTTAATATTTTCTAGTACTTTTGCGATACTGACTACGATCCATTTGATGCTGCAAATCCTTCAGAGCATTTTTTGATTGGTCAATTAGTAAAAATTCTTTCTTCTGATTGGTCAGTTAAGTGCTTCGAAGCATTTGTAGCGTCGAGTGGTCCGCATCCACTGCCATAAGCCGGTCGCGCTTCTCTGATAATCTAGAACTCTAGTATAAACTAGATACTATAATAAGAGACTGGCCAATGTTCTAGTTGGATAGAAAATGGATCGGACATCTTGGATCAAAAATGGTTGTTTCGCCAATAAGGAGTTTCTTGATACCTTACTAAATATATTTATTTTAGAAAAGACTTGTACAATAGCAACCGAGACTTTACAGTTAGAAAAGACTTGTACAATAGCAACCAAGACTTTACAGTTCGACGGAACGTTAGCGAGTGAGTGTGGAATGAGTCTCAAGACTCTTCTGCGCCACGCGGCGCTAATGCGATCGCGTTCCCAAAGCGCGTCGTGTCCGGCCGCTGTTGGCATATAGATCTTGTCCAGGTCCGCCACACTACTTCCCCCCGAGTGACTTGGTTCAAGTTGCGAAACTGACCGTTCTGGTGGAGGGTTGTTGTAAATGAGGTTGTTGTGGATGGGCCTGGTTGCGGTTCCTCTGGTTCTGCTTCGGTTCGTTCTTGTGGATCTGGAGCTTCCATGAATACCGGTTTCAATCTCTCTATGTTAATCGTCGTTGGTTGCCCTTTATAGTTAATTCTAAAAACAAATTCATTAATTTTGGTAATAACAGGAAAAGGACCTTTGTATGGTTGTTTCAAGGGTCCACGTGAGTAGATGTAATAGGCGGGTTCTGGACCAGGAGCTCTGAGGGGGGGTGAGGGGCTGGGAGGTCCGCGGGGGGTCCGCGGGGAGGGGAAAACCGCTCAGAACGTTCACGGTCTGATGCGGGGTCCGCGGGGAGGGGGAAGCCGCGGAAAGCCGCTCGATCAGCTGGCCTGACCGCGGGGACGTGGGTGCGGGATGCGCGGGGACGGGGGAACCGCGTCGTGGGTCCGGGATGCGCGGGGACGGGGGAACCGCGTCGTGGGTCCGGGATCCGCGGGGACGGGGGAACCGCGTCGTGGGTCCGGGATGCGCGGGGACGGGGAAACCGCGTTGTGGGTGCGGGATGCGCGGGGAAGAGGGATA
>NW_012027168.1:921-2133 GCF_000956235.1 Wasmannia auropunctata | reverse complement strand
TCCTCGGCCTTCACCCTCAGACGTAGGTCCGCTATCCACACATCATCCCTCTCGTCGCTATCCAACATAAGACACTCCCAAATCCGTGTCGTATATACACAATCTGATTTCCTGCTCTGATGTTCGTAACAGTATAAATCCTCACCAAATCTGTTGTGGTCCCGTAAAAACGTTTTGTTGCCAATTTCGCGTTCACGAAGAAGAATTGCCAGCGGTGGCAAACACTCTTGATCCGCAACTTTATACATGGTGGACTGACACTAAAACTAAGCATACAGCTCGAGATGCTCGCACCCGAGAAAGATAAAAATTAAATGCACTAGCATTCAAACACAAGTTAAAATTACTTCTACATCTCAATGTGCAAGTATCTAGGTACATGTTATACCTACCACTACATCTCCACGTCGCGATAATTTTGTGAGGACAAAGCATCTAGATACTTACCACAACATATTAACGTTGACACATCTCCATACAACGGTAAATGATAACACATAGGTATAACTAGACGCGGGGTCGCGAAATGGGTTCCAGCGCAGGTCCCGTTGCAATTTTCTCTCTCTCTCCCGCGGTATCTCTGTCCCAACCATGATTCTCGCACGCGATGTAATTCGATGAAGAGGTAAGGAACGAAAAAATTTAACACATAATGTATATTTAACAGATAATGTATATATATTTAGCACATGATTGATACATTTAACACATAATGTATATATTTAATACATAATTAATTATGGAACGCATCATGCACAATATGATCTGACGCGTAAGCTATGAGTTCACATTCAATAAGCGACGTTTTATCATATACCTTACGCAAAATATTTATCGCATCGTCTTTATTCACAATTGTGACGTAAATAATCGACGAAATGCTTAAACTTATTACTAACAGCGTCCGTATTTTGATTTAAATTAAAGTATGCCTGCTCAACGCAATGTTCGAGTTCGAATATAAAAAGCATAGTCGACGGTTTCATGTACATACAAGTATCATTCAGCGTCAATTTAACAATATTATCATTACGTATTTTTACGTGATCTATAACTAAATCTTGAATTCGTAACGATGACGGGACGCTTGACTGCAGCAATTGCTCAATATCCATACGTCTCTCGATAAACATCCTCCACATTCCATAAGGCAGGATAATATGATTGCCTCGGTTGTCACCAATAAGTATTTCCACATAAGATATAGATCCA
>NW_012027168.1:0-399 GCF_000956235.1 Wasmannia auropunctata | reverse complement strand
TCGCCTCATCCTTCAGTGGAACGTAGTAATCCATATCTAGTATACCCACTCTATTACCACGTCGTCGTCAAACTTTGTTTCAAGTGCGCGTTTCAAAGTGCGAGTGACCCATCCATACTTCTGCCGACTTATATCTAGTATCCCCCCCCTCCCGTGTTCACCTCTATATAGATCCTCTCTCTGAAGATAACTGATATTGGCATATAACGAGCGTAAAATTCATCGGACTGCTCACCGGCTTGGTGAAAAAATACGGATCTCCACCACACATCTAAAGATGATTCATCTTCAGTGTAGCGATATTCACTAATACCGCGAATAGTTGAATGACATGTTTGAAGGAATGACACTGTCACATCACTTCCAATATATATCACGATAATGGTTAGTACCACACAC